>NC_058522.1:9025324-9095324 GCF_904849725.1 Hordeum vulgare subsp. vulgare | reverse complement strand
TGCAACACAACTCATTGTTAGCATTGTAATCATATTGGTTCCAACGCACAACATAATGCGGAAAGATAGTTGAGTCCATTAAACTAACCTCGATGGCGAGCTCGACTGGCCGTGGACGAGGTGTTATCTCAGGACAGGAGCTCGTTTGGCGTGCCTTTATCTGCTGGAGAGTGCTAGGACAATGTATAAGGCCGTCTCCAATGGCAATCGAGCCATGGTGCCTCTCATTGCCAGTTATCATCACCAGCTCTGGATCAATAGGCCCCTTGCTCGGGTTATAGTCCTCCCCTTTCCTCGCCTTCCCGTGATCTCTGTACTTCATGATCTTGTGGTGGGAGGGGATGTTGGTGAAGTTTTCTGGATGCTCGAGGTCAGACTCAGAGAATGCCTTGACCTTCTTGTACGAGGCAGTATGGGCCATCGCATACATGTCGTACATATGTAAAACATCCGTCTTATTGTGACGTGCCTAAAAGAGAGAGAGAGAGATAGGAAAATTGTATTAGTGAAGGGCTCAAGATAGCATTAAGAATGAATTGCATGAGGCATGAAGAAAACCACATACCCAGTTCTCGCCAAATTGGATTAAGTTGACGCTCCCTTGATGCTGTGGCACACCAACCATTTTGCCACGCCTCTCCTTGGCGTTGTTGTGGCTGTCCTCCCACGTTTCGGATCACCACTGATCCACCAAGGCCTCCCAATAATCCATCTTATCCACACACCATCTCCGGGGCACCTAAGTTAATAAATAGAAATTGAGCGCGTAAGAACCAAATCAAGGAAACTAACTACAAAGCCTTAATAATATGTAATTACCTTCATGTAATGCTCCTTCTCCATCTTAGAATCACGGCACTTCGTCTTGTCCTTCCTAATACGCCGCGTGGCATAGTAGTCTCGAACAGCCTACACCCGAGCCTCATGCCGAAACTTTCAAAGTAGGCGGCGACATTCGGTTTCGATAACCTTTGCCGCATCCTCCTCATATCCCTCCTCACACCTGTAGTAGGTCTGCAAACGAGACAACACCGATTAGTACAATAACTAGCTATGGTTGATTTATAATTGTGTGAAGGAGAAATTACCCAGAACTGTCATATCACCATGTCGGCCCTCGTGTGGCACAAAACACCGTCGATCTCCACCTCCGGAGGGGCCGAGGCACCCAAGTAGTGCTCCCAGGTCATTCCTACCTCTCGCTCCCGACCGGGCAACGTAACAAACCCTGGGAAGTTTTGACGCCAAAGCACACAAAGGATGTTGTTGGGCTTGCGGACACCCTTGGCAACAATCCAACCCCTGCGGTATGACAAATTAAAGCCAAAACATTAGATATTTGAGAAAACGTGAAGGCAAAAGGTTAAATAAGAGTAAATTAACTTACTTGTCCCCATTTGGCTTAATCGACCACCTCTGCTCATGGGTCGCCGGCACGGGCGGGAGCCCCGGACTACCATGCTGGTAGACGGTAGCCCCCTCACCCAGCTCCTCTCGCTATCAGCATGGCCACTTGGCTCAGCCCAGGTATCCCACTTGGTCTGTGGGGACGTACCCTCATCCCTGCTTTGCTCCGGAGTCGCCTGGAACGAAGCCTCTGGGACACGAGTCTCGTTGGTCGAAGGCTCGTCGACCTGAGGCTCGTTGACCCGAGGCTCGTGAACCGGAGACCATGTAGCCTCCACCTGAGACGAATCCACTCTAGAAGTCTTATGCTTAGGTGAATCAGCTTGGGGTGGTGGCGAAGACCGTGTAGCCTCCACCTCAAAAGGCGTGGCAGCCACCGCCCTACCTCTCTCGCGGCCACGTGTACCTTTAGTACAACATAAATACCAATATGAGTAATAAAATGTATATAAATACCAACATGAGTACAACATAAATACCAACATGAATACAACGTGTACCTTTAGTACCTCTCGGCTTTGCGGGGGGTCGACCTCCTCTCACGGGGGGCTCTCCTTGCAGAGTGGAGAGCAACGCTCTCCGAAGAGGCGAGGCAGGAATGGAAGTACCCATCCCACCACCCGCCGACGAACAAGGAGCCGCGGAGTGCTTTCGACCCTTTCCCACCATCTTTCAACACCTGTCATGACAAAGAGTAAATGAAATTAGTACAACATAAATACCAACATGAGTAATAAAATGTATATAATTTAAGTGTATCATCGTCATAAATACCAACATGACTAATAAAAATTGAATACCTAACATGAACTCAAAATTTATATATAGTAATAGTTGAATACGTGACATGAACTAATAACAATCGTGCTCGTCTATATATGCTTCGGGGTCAATAAATGCATCATGATCATCACTATCATCAATAAATGCATCATCATCATCACTAGCAGGAAGAACATGTGGAAGGCCACCATTATGTAATCGGTCAAGAAGTGACAGGTCATCTGCAGCACTAACCTCTTCTTTTTCCAGCTCTTCCTGTTCAGGCTCAGGGGTTAAGACGGATTCACTGTCGTTGTCTACTTCAATGTTCTGCGGTGAAGTAGAGTGGTTCTTGAAACGTTTCTTGGACATACGTGTTTCTTGGAAGAATTCTCCTTCATATGTGTCTGGGTTAATGTGAGGTTCGTAATCCTCTTCATTGAGGGTAGGTGGTCTAAAATGTGGTGGCACTTCATAAACGACATCCCAACCATTGAGATTTGGATCAGTTTGGCAGGCCCACGGTAGATAGAAAACTTGTGTCGCTTGTTGAGCCATAATATATACATCGGGAACATCTAAGTGGGTGTTTTGGTTGATTTCGACTAGTCCTATATGTTCATGAGTCCTTCTAGTCTCCCTCGGCTCAAACCAATAACATTTGAAGACTACGACGGTCGGTGGGTTTTCACCATAGAATAGAAGTTCATAAATTGCTTCAACTCTTCCATAATACTCGGTGCCTCCTTCGCCGATAGTAGAGACAGAACAATTTGTAGTCTTTAGGTTGGGCATAGATAGCTATTTGCCAAAGGTACGAAAGTGATACCCGTTGATGTTGTATTTGTCAAATGAACGGACCTTATAGTCAAAACCATTAGCGACTTGTCTCAACTCGGCGTCCATAGACTCTGCATCACCCTACAAGTTTAATACGAAAGAATGGATGCATTAGCCACAAATTAGACCAAGAAATCAAATGAGCCCTTAATGGTAATTAATTACCCTTTAATTGAACCAAGAGACAAAACCAGGATAGTCGCCTCCATGCTTTGCGAGAAGCTCATACTCTTGGACGGAATCCTTTTCGATGACCGCTCCATCCGAGAATTCGGCGACATATCGACTATATCAAATATCCGGGAATAAGAGTAGTTCAAAGGAATTAGAAGTTGTGGAACAATAATTTACCGAGAACTTACTCGATGTACGGCCGCACTTCTGTTAGGTTGGTGAAGATATACAATGAAATGGTCCGCAATTCTACGACATCCAACGATTTCCCTTTCGAAGCACCGGATGGTGTGAGCTTACCTTTGAATAGGCTGAGGTTGGATTGAACTTTTTTTGGATCGCCATCATTGTACCGAGGCTTCAGGTTATGCAAATGATGATTTTTTGCTTCGTAGTGTGTTGTCACGAAGTTTGCCGCCTCCTCGGTAATGAATGCCTCGGCCATTGATGCTTCAATTCTACGTTTATTTTTACACTTAGCTCGAAACGTCTTCTGCATCCTCTCAGTTGAGTAGCACCATCGATTTTGAATCGGCCCCCCCATTCTTGCCTCGGTCAGGAGATGCAAAATCAAATGGTGCATTGGATTAAAGAAGCCCGGTGGAAAGATCTTTTCTAATTTTCAGATCAACTCTGTCGCCAACTCTTCCATTATATCTAGCACGCCAGGCGATAGTTCTTTCGCACAAAGAGAACGGAAGAAATAGCTCAGCTCTGCAAGTACTAGCCATTCATCCTCAGGGATAAAGCCATGCCACATCACCGGCATTACCTGCTCAATCCATATGTGCCAATCATGACTCTTGAGACCAAATATTTTCAATTTCTCAAGACTCGCTCCCCTCTTTAGATTCGCATCATACCCATCGGGGAACATCAACCGAATTTTCACCCACAATAGCATTTCCCTCATAGCGGGCCTTTCAAGATTGAACCGTGCCTTTGGTTTCGTTATGCTTTGCTTTCCTTTCCGTTGTCGCAAGTTTTGCAACTGTCTATCACATAGAGCCTCCAGGTCGATTCTAGCCTTAGGATTATCTTTTGACTTCCCCTCTATGCCAAACAATGTACCAAAAATGGCCTCTGCAATATTCTTTTCAGTGTGCATCACGTCGATGTTGTGTGGGCAAAGGAGGTCTTTGAAGTAAGGCAGATCCCATAAGCATGACTTGTGAGTCCAGGCGTGTTACGTATTATACCCTTTGAAGTATCCTGGACGCAAAGGATCAGGTTCGAGAGCGTTTAACTGATCAAGGGTCTGTTGGCCTGTCAACGCAGCTGGTGCAGTGTTTTTGACAACTCTACCTTTGATGAAATTCTTCTTGTCTTTTCTGAACTTATGGTCAGGATCCGGGAATTGTCTATGCATGTCGAAGCAAGAAAACTTGTGACCAGCCTACAGCCAACGGAACTGGAGAGCTGCCTTGCATGTGGTGCACGGGAACCTTCCATGCACACACCAGCCAGCGAATAGCGCAAACGCCGGATAATCATGCGTCGAGTACATGTACCACACATGCATTTTGAAATTTGTTTTGGTAGCCGAGTCGTAGGTCTTGATCCCATTATCCCAGGCTTCTTGCAACTCATCCTTAAGCGGGTGCATGTACACATTCATATTCTTCCCCGGATAGTTGGGCCCTGGAATTATCAACGTCAGGAAAATGTTCTTTCTTTTAATAATCTCTCCGGGTGGCAAATTGGGTGGAATGACAAATACAGGCCAACAACTGTATTGTGCTGCCGTCATACCATACACATTGAACCCATCCGTGCTGATGGCAACTCTAGGATGCCTTGGATCTTCCGATTTATCCTTATGTAATGCATCGAAGTGCCTCCACGCAAAACCATCTGAAGTGTGTACCAGCATCTTGTTCCCATCCGCATCTAGTTCAGTTCTTTTGCCCAATTTGTGCCATGTCATCTGTCTGGCCGTCTCTTCGACCATGAAAAGACGTTGAAGTCTTGGTACGATTGGCAGATACCGAAGAATACTAATGGGGATTTTGGTCTGATTCTTCTCACCCATACCGTTGTCTACCACAATATACCTGGAAGAATTGCAAATGGGGCAATACTTCAAGGCCGAATACTCAAGCCTAAATAAGGCACATCCATTCTCACAGGCATGTATCTTCTCATAGGGCATCTTAAGTACACGGAGGATTTTCTCTGACTGGTACATGTTTGCAGGCAGTACATGGCCTTTGGGTAGAAAGCGTCCAAATATCGTCATCATCGTGTCGTAGCATACTCTGCCTAGGTTGAATTGAGCCTTCAGAGCCATTACTTGCGCGATGGCATCTAGCTGACAAAGCTCGGTCTGCTCATGGAGAGGACATTTTGAAGACTCCAACATTTCATAGAAGGCCTTTGCAGATTCCTCCATCTCATCGTCCAAATCCTGAGCATCATCAAAGTCTTGCACCATGTCTTCGATCCCGGTACCATGCTCGTCGGTGCAACGACGAATCACCTCAACTCTGGCACGTTGGTCAGACTCACCATGAAAAGTTCACACCATATAATTAGGCATAAAACCCCACTTCTGCAGGTGTTTACCCATTTCAAACTCTGTGTGCTTTTTCCAGTTGTCGCAGTTGGGACAGGGGCACCATGTTTTTTGCTGGCCATTTGCAAATGTGGCTCTCACAAACCCCCTGGTTTTTGTTAACCATTCATTGGTCATGTCTTTCTGACTTGGGTGACCAGTGTACATCCAAGCACGATCACTCATGATGCCTAGATACCTATGGGCGCACAAGAAATAAATATATAATTCATCATCTATATTCATCCGCTAATAAAGTTTGTCAGTTTTATTATGTCCATGCAACCTACACGCTAATAGGTAAAGATAGGTCCTAATCCCACCCGAGTATGTGTAGATTGGGTTCGTTTTCCCATGCTTTGCTCGAGATGCGACGCAGAATTTCGGCAGCACCTCCCCACTGTTCTCCTGATACACGTCTCGGCAATAAGTAGAGAGGATGTGTACCCGGAGAACAACAGGGAGGCACTGACAAAATTCTGCATCGGATCCGGAGCACAGCATACGGGAAAGCGAACCCAATCTACACATACTCAGGTTGTCCATGGATAACATTGGACAATTCGAAAGGATGGAGGTTATAAATATGCAAAGACATGCATATTTATAGATGTCGCCCTTTCGAACGGGAGACACATACTGGTCACACTTACTCATGATTGAAGAAACCTATATCTAGCAAGTTTCATCGGCACGAAGACCGGAACAGAGCAAATTAAGGGGGTAGGAGGAGAAGTCATTTGTGCTCACCAACAAACGCAGGGGCGTAGCTCGTCCAACGCATGTGGAGGTCGTCGAACAACTGCACATTGAAATTCACACGATCAACAAAAATATGATGTTTTTAAAACATAATCGGAAAATATGTGACCTAACTCATAATTTACAAAACTATGACCCCGTCGGTTTGTGGAAGGCCGAAAAGCACCTTCTCGTTCAACCGGAGGCAGAAGAGTTGTCGGGGGTCGGGGGTTAGTGCCGTCGGGAGTCAATGCCGTCGAGGGTCGGTGGTGTCGGGTGTCGGTGGCGTCGGGGTTCGGGGGTTAGTGGCGTCGGTGGTCGGGGGTCGGTGTCGTTGGGGGTTGATACGTCCATTTTGCATCATGCTTTCATGTTGATATTTATTGCTTTTTGGGCTGTTATATTACTTGTGGTACCATATTTATGCCTTTTCTCTCTTATTTTGCAAGGTTTATTTGAAGAGGGAGAATTCAGGCAGCTGGAATTCTGGACTGGAAAAGGAGCAAATCCTTGTCCACTATTCGGCACATCTCCAAATACCCTGAAAAGTTACGTGGATTTTTTCTGGATTATATAAAAAATACTGGGCGAAAGAACTACCGGAGGGGGGCTCCCAGGGCTCCACAAGCCCTGACACCGCCACCCCCCTGGTGGCGGAGTGGGGGCTTGTGGGCTCCCTGACGGCCCACTAGCCCCCCTCTTTTGCTATATGAAGCGTCATGGTCCAGAAAAAATCAATAGGGAGCTTTTTCGTGGTTTCACCGCCGCCACGAGGCGGAACTTAAGCAGATCCAATCTAGAGCTCCGGCAGGACGATCCTGTCGGGGAAACTTCCCTCCCGGAGGGGGGAATCGTCGCCATCGTCATCACCAACACTCCTCTCGTCGGAGGGTAGGCATCTTCATTAACATTTTCATCAGCACCATCTCCTCTCCAATCCCTAGTTCATCTCTTGTAACCAATCTTCGTCTCGCAACTCCGATTGGTACTTGTAAGGTTGCTAGTAGTGTTGATTACTCTTTGTAGTTGATGCTAGTTGGATTACTTGGTGGAAGAGTTTATGTTCAGATCCTTGATGCTATTCATTACACCTCTGATCATGATTATGATTATGTTTTGTGAGTAGTTAGTTTTGTTCCTCAAGACTTGGGATAAGTCATGTTAATAATAGTCATGTGAATTTGATATTCGTTCGGTATTTTGATATGTTGTATGTTGTCTTTTCCTCTAGTGGTGTTATGTGAACGTCGACTACATAACACTTCACCATATTTGGGCCTAGAGGAAGGCATTGGGAAGTAGTAAGTAGATGATGGGTTGCTGGAGTGACAGAAGCTTAAACCCCAGTCTATGTGTTGCTTCGTGAGGGGCTGATTTGGATCCACTAGTTTAATGCTATGGTTAGACTTTGTCTTAATTCTTCTTTTGTAGTTGCAGATTCTTGCGAGAGAGGTTAATCATAAGTGGGATGCTTGTCCAAGTAAGGGCAGTACCCAAGCGCCGGTCCACCCACATATCAAACTATCAAAGTAACGAACGCGAATCATATGAACATGTTGAAACTAGCATGACGGAAATTCCCGTGTGTCCTCGGGAGCGTTTTCCTCCTATAAGACTTTGTTCAGGCTTGTCCCTTGCTACAAAAGGGATTGGACCACTTGCTGCACCGTTTCTACTACTTGTTACTTGTTACCTTTTGCTTGCTACGTTTCACCTCGCTACACAATCACTTGTTACCGCTACTTTCAGTGCTTGCAGTTATTACCTTGCTGAAATCCGTTTATCAGAGCCTTCTGCTCCTCGTTGGGTTTGACACTCTTACTTATCGAAAGGACTACGATTGATCCCCTATACTTGTGGGTCATCAAGACTCTTTTCTGGCTCCGTTGCCGGGGAGTGAAGCGCCTTTGGTAAGTGGAAATTAGTAAGGGAACATTTTTACACTGTGCTAAATTTTATTGTCACTTGTCACTATGGAAACTATTCCTTTGAGGAGTTTGTTCGGGGTATCTTCACCACGAACGGAAGCACGAGGAGTTGCTCCTCAACCTGAGGTACCTACTGAAAATATCTTTTATGAAATTCCTTCAGGTATGCTTGAGAAACTGCTGGCTAATCCTTTCACAGGAGATGGATCTTCACATCCAGACTTGCATCTAATCTATGTAGATGAAGCTTGTGGTTTATTTAAGCTTGCAGGTTTGCCCGAGGATGAGGTAAATAAGAAAGTCTTTCCTTTATCTTTGAAGGATAAGGCGTTGACATGGTATAGGCTATGTGATGATACTGGATCATGGGGCTACAATCGGTTGAAATTGGAATTTCATCAAAAGTTCTATCCTATGCATTTAGTACATCGTGATCGGAACTTTATTTATAACTTTTGGCCTCGTGACAGGAAAGCATAGCTCAAGCTTGGGGGAGGCTTAAATCAATGTTATATTCATGCCCCAATCATGAGCTCTTGAGAGAAATCATCACTCAAAACTTTTATGCTCGGCTTTCTCATGAAGATCGTACCATGCTTGACACTTCTTGTGCCGGTTCTTTTATGAAGAAGGATATTGATCACAAGTGGAATTTATTGGAGAGAATCAAACGCAACTCTGAAGATTGGGAGCTGGAGGTAGGTAAGGAGTCAGGTATGAATTTCCAGTTTTATTGCGTTAAATCTTTTGTTGAGACAAACACTTCTAGAGATTTTTGCGCTAAGTATGGACTTGACTCTGAGATAGTAGCTTCTCTATGTGAATCTTTTGTTGCTCATGTTAATCTTCCCAAAGAGAAGTGGTTTAAATATCATCCTCCTGTAGAAATCAACATAGCCAAAACCAATCTAGTTGAGGAGAAAGTCATTGCTTTTAGTGATCCTGTTGTTCCTTGTGCTTACACTGAGAAACCACCATACCCTGCTAGGATAAAAGATTATTCTAAAGCTCCAACTGTGATACGTAGGGGTTACATTAGATCACTTGCACCCCCTGAGGAGATTAGAGTTGAACCTAGTGTTGCTGTTATCAAAGATCTCTTAGCCAAAGACATAGATGGGCATGTTATCAAATTCTGTGAGGACTCCGCTAGAATTGCTAAACCTCACGCGAAAGACAAATACGGACCTGTAGTTGGCCTGCCCGTTGTTTCTGTTAAGATACGAGATCACTGTTACCATGGTTTATGTGATATGGGGGCTAGTGTTAGTGCAATACCCCGTTCTCTATATGATGAAATCAAGGATGAGATTGCACCTGCTGAGTTAGAACCCATAGATGTCACTATTACGCTAGCTAATAGAGACACTATGTGCCCTCTGGGAATTGTGAGAGACGTAGAAGTCCTGTGTGGTGAGACGAAGTATCCTACTGATTTCCTCATCCTTGGTACTGCACAAGATAGCTTTTGTCCCATCATATTTGGTAGACCCTTTCTCAACACTGTCAATGCTCACATTGATTGCATTAAGCAAACTGTCACAGTAAGTTTCGAGGGTGTGTCTCATGAATTTAACTTCCCCAAGTTTGGAAGACAGACCCATGAAAGAGAGTCGTCTGGTAGAGATGAAATCATTGATCTTGCCTCTATTGCCGTACCTCCTACAGATCCTTTAGAGCAATACCTTCTTGAGCATGAAAATGATATGCATATGGAGGAGACAGATGAGATAGATAAAATTGTCTTAGAACAATATCCTATTCTCAAGAATAATCTGCCTGTTGAACTGCTTGGGGATCCTCCCCCACCAAAGGGTGATCCTGTGTTCGAGCTTAAACAGTTGCCTGATACTCTTAAGTATGCCTATCTTGATGAGAAGGAGATATATCCTGTCATTATTAGTGCTCTCCTCTCAGAGTGCGAAGAGAAGAAGTTACTAAAAACTCTGAGGAAGCACCACGCTGCTATTGGATATACTCTTGATGATCTTAGGGGTATTAGTCCCACTCTATGTCAGCACAAGATTAAAACCGATCCTGATTTTAAACCAGTTGCTGATCATCAAAGGAGATTAAATCCTAAGATGAAAGAGGTCGTTAGAAAAGAAATATTAAAGCTTCTGGAAGCAGGAATCATTTATCTTGTTGCTCGTAGTGATTGGGTAAGTCCAGTACATTGCGTACCTAAGAAGGGAGGTATCACCGTCGTTCCTAATGATAAGGATGAACTAATCCCACAAAGGATTATTACCAGCTATAGAATGGTGATAGACTTTCGGAAACTGAACAAGGCAACCAGGAAAGATCATTGTCCTTTGTCGTTTATCAGCCAAATGCTAGAAAGGCTATCAAAGCACACACACTTCTGCTTTTTAGACGGTTATTCAGGTTTCTCGCAAATACGTGTTGCACAATCTGATCAAGAGAAAACCACTTTCACCTGCCCTTTCGGTACCTTTGCCTATAGACGTATGCCTTTTGGCTTATGTAATGCACCTTCCACCTTCCAAAGATGTATGATGGCTATATTCTCTGACTTTTGTGAAAAGATTGTCGAGGTTTTCATGGATGACTTCTCCGTTTACGGGTCTTCCTTTGATGATTGCCTCAGCAACCTTGATCGAGTCATACAGAGATGTGAAGAAACCAACCTCGTCTTGAATTCGGAGAAGTGCCACTTTATGGTTAATGAAGGTATCGTCTTAGGACACAAAATTTCTGAGAGAGGCATTGAAGTTGATAAGGCTAAGGTTGATGCAATTGAGAAAATGCCTTGCCCCACAGATATCAGAGATATACGAAGTTTCTTAGGTCATGCTGGTTTCTATAGAAGGTTCATTAAAGACTTCTCTAAGATTTCTAGGCCTCTTACCAACCTCTTGCAGAAGGATGTTCCTTTTGTTTTTGATGAGGATTGTGAGGAAGCCTTTGAAATACTTAAGAAGGATTTGATAACTGCACATATTGTTCAACCACCTTACTGGAACTTGCCCTTTGAAATCATGTGTGACGCTAGTGATTATGCTGTTGGTGCTGTTCTAGGACAAAGAGTTGACAAGAAGTTGAATGTCATTCACTACGCTAGTAAAACTCTAGACAGTGCCCAAAGAAACTATGCCACTACGGAGAAGGAATTTTTAGCAGTCGTGTTTGCATGTGAAAAGTTCAGATCTTACATAGTTGACTCCAAAGTCACTATTCACTCTGATCATGCTGCTATTAAATACCTCATGGAGAAGAAGGACGCTAAGCCTAGGCTGATCAGATGGGTTCTCCTGCTACAGGAATTTGATTTGCACGTCGTTGACCGAAAGGGTGCTGATAACCCTGTAGCAGATAACTTGTCTAGGCTAGAGAATGTCCTTGATGACCCACTACCTATTGATGACATCTTTCTTGATGAGCAATTAAATGTCATCCACACTTCACTTAGTGCTCCGTGGTATGCCGATTATGCAAACTATATCGTAGCCAAATACATACCACCCAGTTTCACCAATCAACAGAAGAAGAAATTCTTCTTTGATTTGAGACACTACTTTTGGGATGATCCTCACCTTTATAAGGAAGGATTAGATGGTGTTATTAGACGTTGTGTGCCTGAACATGAATAGGGACAGATCCTGCAAAAGTGTCATTCCAAAGCCTACGGAGGACACCATGATGGAGATAGAACTGCCCATAAGGTATTGCAATCAGGTTTCTATTGGCCCACTCTCTTCAAGGATGCATGTAAGTTTGTCTTGTCTTGTGACGAATGCCAAAGGATAGGGAACATCAGTAAGCGTCAAGAAATGCCTATGAACTATTGACTTGTCATTGAACCATTTGATGTCTGGGGCTTTGATTATATGGGACCCTTCCCGAGTTCCAATGGGTACACTCACATCTTAGTTGCTGTGGATTACGTTACTAAGTGGGTAGAAGCTATCCCCACTAAAAATGCAGATCACCACACCTCTATTAAGATGCTTAAAGAAGTCATATTCCCAAGATTTGGAGTCCCTATATACTTGATGACTGATGGCGGTTCACACTTCATTCATGGTGTTTTCCGCAAGATGCTAGCTAAGTATGATGTCAACCATAGAGTTGCATCTCCTTATCATCCTCAGTCTACTGGTCAAGTGGAGTTGAGTAATAGGGAGATCCAGTTGATCCTACAAAATACCGTCAATAGATCTCGAAAGAACTGGTCTAGCAAACTTGACGACGCACTATGGGCTTAATTATAGGACTGCTTATAAGAATCCCATGGGCATGTCACCGTATAAAATGGTTTACGGTAAGGCCTGTCATTTACCTCTTGAGCTGGAACACAAAGCTTATTGGGCAATCAAAGAGCTCAACTTTGATTTCAAACTTGCCGGTGAGAAGCGGTTGTTTGATATCAGCTCGTTAGATGAATGGAGAGCCCAGGCATACGAGAATGCCAGGTTGTTCAAGGAAAAGGTTAAGAGATGGCACGACAAACGAATACAGAAACGAGAGTTCAATGTAGGTGATTATGTCTTGCTATACAATTCTCGTTTGAGATTCTTTGCAGGCAAGCTTCTCTCTAAATGGGAAGGTCCCTATGTTGTCGAGGAAGTATATCGTTCTGGTTCCATCAAAATCAATAACACGGAAGGAAATTTTCCTAGCGTGGTAAATGGGCAAAGAATCAAGCATTACATCTCTGGTGCTCCCATAAATGTTGAGACCAATATCATCAATGTCATAACTCCAGAGGAGTACATAAGGGATGTTTATCAGCCTGTTTCAGACCTTGAAATGAAGATGTATCTGTTTCGGTAAGAAATTGGACTCCGATACTTTTCCAATAGGAAATTTCTCCCATTTTGGAATTTTTCAAAAATTAGAAAAATAAAAAGCAGTCCGGAGAGCGAACGAGGCAGCCACAAGCCCTGCCACCGCCCCCTACCCCCTGGTGGCGAAGGGCAAGCTTGTGGGCATCTCGTGTGCCTCCCCGACTCCGTTTTCTTGCGGAGAACTCCTTCTGGCCCAGAAAAAATCAATATATAGTCGCCTGAAGGTTTTGATCTCCGTATCGCGCAGTTTTCCTCTGCTTTCATCTTTCGTTTCGAGCTTGTTTCTGCCGCAGATCTAGATCATCATGACTTCCCCAAACGCTCCTAAGGATAAGATCTTCGAGAAGGTCATCAACCCCTACCTCACGGAAGTGCTGAAACACCCTCAATCTATCAAGATGAGCGAGGGGATGTTGCACATCCGTGATGTTGAGGGGCCTAAGAAGACTGGAAGCACGGAGTCGAGGCTCGAAGCAATGGAGCAACAAGTCTTCAAGTGCCAAGGGATGGTGGAGAATGGACTCAACGCCAACCACACGATGTTCATAGTGTTCACTAGCAATCACAAGATGGATGCCATTGATATTGGGAAACACCTCTCCAGGCTCTACGATAGGGTTGACCAACTTCATGGCCAGATCTATGACCTACAGAATCAAAACTGTGAGTATGAGTACAGATTTAAATCAATAATGTTGGCTGCAGATTTGAGGATTCCAGCGACTCGTTCATCCTGCCATGATGGAGCACCTATGCCTTGGAAGACGGAGGATTAGACCGCTCCAACAGCCACCACCATCACCACCAAAGGAAGACAACTAAGCATTGGTATGGGCAATCTCCTTCGCTTCTGCCAAGCTTGGGGGAGTCGCCCTGGTATCGTATCACCTTTATATCTTTTGCTTTTACCTTTGTTTTAGTTCTTTCCTTTTCAGTTTTTATTTATTATTTTAGAGGAATAAGTCTTTAGTTTTTAGTTTCAGTATTTTGCTTTTGTCTCTCCCCCGATGTATTCGAGCTTACGAGCTATATAATAAAGAGTTTCTTAGTCAAGGGCTTTGCTTTGTGCCATGATCAAAAGTATGAAAAGAAAGATAGCATGAAAGATCATGAGACGATCTAATGGAAAGTGATAACTTCACTTATGACACGTATGATGATTGAAACTTGTTGAGAATAAAGCAACATAGACCTCAGTCATTGTTGCAATTAATAAGAGGTAATAAGGAAAGAGAGGTTCACATATAAATATATCATCTTGGACACTTTTTACAATTGTGAGCACTCACCAAACTATTACATGCCTAGGAGTAGATGTTGGAAAAGGAAGACAACATAATGAATTGTGTTTGCTTGGTTCCAAACAATGTTATATGATTAGAGATCCCTTAGCATGTGACGATTGCTTCCACCTCATATTAGCCAAAACTCCCGCACCAAGTAGAGATACTACTTGTGCATCCATAAACCTCCAACCCAGTTTTGCCATGAGAGTCCACCATACCTACCTATGGATTGAATAAGATCCTTCAAGTAAGTTGTCATCGGTGCAAGCAATAAAAATTGCTCTCTAATATGTATGATCTATTAGTGTGTGGAAAATAAGCTTTGTACGAACCTATGATGAGGAAGACATAAAAGCGACAGACTGCATAATAAAGTTCTTTATCACAGGAGGCAATATAAAGTGACGTTCCTCCGCACTAAGAGGACACACATTCAAACCTCAAAAGCGCATGACAACCTCTGCTTCCCTCTGCAAAGGGCCTATCTTGTACCTTTACTTTTTGCCCTTGTAAGAGTCATGGTGATCTTCACCAATTCCCTTTTTGCCTTTGTCTTGGCTACCGTCACATGCTTGGGAAAGATCTATATTCATATATCAACTTGGAGTTGAGTATTTATGCTTTATTGTTGTTGACTTTACCCTTGAGGTAAACCGTTGGGAGGCAAAACTATAAGCCCCTATCTTCCTCTGTGTCCAGCTGAAACTTTGACACCATGAGACCACGTGAGTTATAACAATTGTGGAAAACAAAAGAGATGATTGAGTATGTGGGTTTGCCTTACAAGCTCTTATTTTACTCTTTCTGATGTTGTGATAAATTACAATTGCTTCAATGACTATGGACTATTGTTGGTTACTTCTCGCTAAGGTTTTTGCTTCATGCTTTGATTTGTGACGGAATTGTTACTTTCCCATAAGAATCTTTTTGATGTATTGTTGTTCTATGTGTGATCATGATGCCCTCATGTCTGTATTATGTTTTATCGACACCTTCGTCCCCAAACATGTGGACATGTTTATGGGACTTGGTTTTCGCTTGAGGACAAGCGAGGTCTAAGCTTGGGGGAGTTGATACGTCCATTTTGCATCATGCTTTCATGTTGATATTTATTGCTTTTTGGGTTGTTATATTACTTGTGGTACCATATTTATGCCTTTTCTCTCTTATTTTGCAAGGTTTATTTGAAGAGGGAGAATTCAGGCAGCTGGAATTCTGGATTGGAAAAGGAGCAAATCCTAGTCCACTATTCTACACATCTCCAAATGCCCTGAAAAGTTACGTGGATTTTTTCTGGATTATATAAAAAATACTGGGCGAAAGAAATACCAGAGGGGGGCTGCCACGGCTCCACAAGCCCTGACACCGCCACCCCTTGGTGGCGGAGTGGGGGCTTGTGGGCTCCCTGACGGCCCACTAGCCCACCTCTTTTGCTATATGAAGCGTCTTGGTCCAGAAAAAATCAATAGGGAGCTTTTTCGTGGTTTCTCCGCCGCCACGAGGCGGAACTTAAGCAGATCCAATCTAGAGCTCCGGCAGGACGATCCTACCGGGGAAACTTCCCTCCCGGAGGGGGGGAATCGTCGCCATTGTCATCACCAACACTCCTCCCGTCGGAGGGGAGGCATCTTCATCAACATCTTCATCACTACCATCTCCTCTCCAATCCCTAGTTCATCTCTTGTAACGAATCTTTGTCTCGCAACTCCGATTGGTACTTGTAAGGTTTCTAGTAGTGTTGATTACTCTTTGTAGTTGATGCTAGTTGGATTACTTGGTGGAAGAGTTTATGTTCAGATCCTTGATGCTATTCATTACACCTCTGATCATGATTATGATTATGTTTTGTGAGTAGTTACTTTTGTTCCTGGGGACATGGGATAAGTCATGTTAATAATAGTCATGTGAATTTAATATTCATTTGGTATTTTGATATGTTGTATGTTGTCTTTTCCTCTAGTGGTGTTATGTGAACGTCGACTACATAACACTTCACCATATTTGGGCCTAGAGGAAGGCATTGGGAAGTAGTAAGTAGATGATGGGTTGCTGGAGTGACAGAAGCTTAAACCCCAGACTATGTGTTGCTTCGTGAGGGGCTGATTTGGATCCACTAGTTTAATGCTATGGTTAGACTTTGTCTTAATTCTTCTTTTGTAGTTGCGGATGCTTGCGAGAGAAGTTAATCATAAGTGGGATGCTTGTCCAAGTAAGGGCAGTACCCAAGCACCGGTCCACCCACATATCAAACTATCAAAGTAACGAACGCGAATCATATGAACATGATGAAACTAGCATGACAGAAATTCCCGTGTGTCCTCGGGAGCATTTTCCTCCTATAAGACTTTGTTCAGGCTTGTCCCTTGCTACAAAAGGGATTGGGCCACTTGCTGCACCGTTGCTACTACTTGTTACCTGTTACCTTTTGCTTGCTACGTTTCACCTCGCTACACAATCACTTGTTACCGCTAATTTCAGTGCTTGCAGTTATTACCTTGCTGAAATCCGTTTACTCAGAGCCTTCTGCTCCTCGTTGGGTTCGACACTCTTACTTATTGAAAGGACTACGATTGATCCCCTATACTTGTGGGTCATCAGGGGTCCAGGGTCAGTGGCGTCAGGGGTCGGTGGTCGGGGGACTTTTCGGTCAACAAGAGGCCGAAGAGGTGTCGGAGGTCGGGGGTTGAGGGTTAGTGGCGTCGGGGGCGGCATATTAATAGCTGCGCGGAGGTTTCTGCTAGGGTGTCATCAGGATGTCGTGTCGGGGTTTCGGGCATCGTGTCGGGGTGTCGGGGTGTCAGGGTGTCAGTTTCTTCTTCTTCATCTTCTTTTTTTCCTCCTCTTCCTTTTCATCTTCTTCTTCTTCCTTCCTTCCTTTTCTTCTTCTTCTTCTTCTTCTTCTTCTTCCTTCTTTTCCATTTCCCTCTTCTTCTTCTTCTTCCTTCTTTTCCTTTTTCGTCTTCTTTATTCTTCTCCTCTCTCCTCTTTTTCTTCTTCTTCTTCTTCTTCTTCTTCTTCTTCTTCTTTTTATCCTCCTCCTCCTCCTCCTCTTCTTCTTATTCTTCTTCCCTTATCTACTTATTCTTCTTTTATTCTTCATCTTTTTTCTACTTATTTCAATTATGACTATGTAGAATCTAAACCTATCACTAAACCTACCGCTAAACCTATATAGCACCAAACAGCAAAAAATAACAAAAACAGAATCTACCAATCATTAACTAAAAAAGAATCTACCACTAATTAACAAAACAGAATCTACTTCTAAATTAATAAATAACAAATGACCTAGCACTAATTAACTAAACCTAGGACTAAATCTACTATTTAACTAAAACAACTAACTAAACTACCACTAAATCAAATAACTAAATCAACTAACTAAATCTAATCACATAACAAAAAACAAACTCACCTATTAGGAGGAGGGTAGTGGGCAGCCGGGGCGGTGGGCAGTCGGGGAGGAGGGGCAGCCGGGGCGGTGGGCAGCCGGGGAGGAGGGGCAGCCGGGGCGGTGGGCAGCTGGGGCGATGGGCAGCTGGGGAGGAGGGGCGCGGGGAGGAGGGGCGGGGAGGAGGGGACGCCGAGCTCCAGGGAGGAGGAGTGGCAACGACGCTGGGGCGGGGAGGAGGGGTGCTGTGGCGCTCGGACGAGCGGAGGGGAGGCGGTGGGCGGGCGGGGGGGAGTGACGACCGGCGGGAGGGAGGGGAGGCGGCCGGCGGGCGGGGGGGGGGATGGCCGGTGGGCGGGAGGGGAGGCGGACGGCGGGCGGGGAGGAGGGGTGATAACCCACAACTATAGGGGATCAATCGTAGTCCTTTCGATAAGTAAGAGTGTCGAACCCAACGAGGAACAGAAGGATCTGACAAGTGGTTTTTAGCAAGGTAAAATCTGCAATCACTGAAATTATCGGTAACAAGTGTTGTGTGATGAGATGATTCATAGCAAGCAACAAGTAACAAAAGTAGCAACGATGCATCAAAAGTGGCCCAATCCCTTTTGTAGCAAGGGACAAGCCTACACAAAGTCTTATAGGAGGAAAAACGCTCCCGAGGACACACGGGAATTTCTGTCATGCTAGTTTTCATCATGTTCATATGATTCATGTTCATGCTAGTTTGATATGTGGGTGGACCGGTGCTTGGGTACTTCCCTTACTTGGACAAGCATCCCACTTATGATTAACCCCTCTCGCAAGCATCCTCAACTACGAAAGAAGAATTAAGATAAAGTCTAACCATAGCATTAAACTAGTGGATCCAAATCAGCCCCTTACGAAGCAACGCATAAACTAGGGTTTAAGCTTCTGTCACTCTAGCAACCCATCATCTACTTACTACTTCCCAATGCCTTCCTCTAGGCCCAAATAATGGTGAAGTGTTATGTAGTCGAAGTTCACATAACACCACTAGAGGAAAAACAACATACAACATATCAAATTACCGAACGAATACCAAAGTCGCATGACTACTATTAGCATGACTTATCCCATGTCCTCAGGAACAAAAGTAACTACTCACAAAGCATAATCGTATTCATGACCAGAGAGGTAATGAATAGCATCAAGGATCTGAACATCAACTCTTCCACCAAACAATCCAACTAGCATCAACTACAAAGAGTAATCAACACTACTAGCAACCTTACAAGTACCAATCGGAGTCGCAAGACGGAGATTGGTTACAAGTGATGAACTAGGGTTTGGAGATGAGATGGTGCTGATCAAGATGTTTATGGTGACGAGTCCCCTCCGATGAGAGAAGCGTTGGTGATGACGATGGCGACGATTTGCCCCTCCGGGAGGGAAGTTTCCCCGGCAGGACCGTCCTGCCGGAGCTCTAGATTGGTTCTGCTCAAGTTCCGCCTCGTGGCAGCGGCGAATCCATGAAAAAGCTCCTCCCTGATTTTTCTGGGCGAAACCCTTCATATAGCAGAAGAGGGGGCCAGTGGGCCAACAGGCTGCCTACAAGCCCCCTTGGCGCGGCCAGGGGGGTGGCCACGCCAAGCAGGCTTGTGGCCACCTGTTGGCGCCCCTCTGGCGCTTCTTCGGTCCAGTATTTTTTATAAATCCAGAAAAAAATCCTCGTTGATTTTTATGATGTTTGGAGTTGCGCAGAATAGGTATCTCAACTTTGCTCCTTTTTCAGGCCAGAATTCCAGCTGCCGGCATTCTCCCTCTTCATGTAAACCTTGCAAAATAAGAGAGAAAAGGCATAAGGATTGTACCGTGAAGTGTAATAACAGCCCAAGAAGCGATAAATATCAACATGAAAACATGATGCAAAATGGACGTATCAACTCCCCCAAGCTTAGACCTCGCTTGTCCTCAAGCGAAAGCCTAGCTCAATAAATATGTCCACATCTTTAGGGAGAGAGGTGTCGACAAAACAAGATACGAACATGCAGATATCATGATCATGATAAGAACAGCAATACCAACATATAATATCTCATGCTAAAGTGATAATTCCTTCACAAAGTAAAGCATGGATCAAGAACCTTACCGAGAAGTAACAACCGATAGCCTTTAGTCATTGAAGCAATTGCAATTTATCACAACGTCGGAAAGAGACAAATAAGAGCTTGTAAAGCAAATCCACATACTCAATCATTCTTTCGTTCTCTACAATTGCTACAACTCACGTGGTACTCATGAGATCAAAGTTTCAGCTAGACACAGAGAAAGATATGGGCTTATAGTTTTGCCTCCCAACTACTTACCTCAAGGGTAATGTCAACAATAATAATTCATGAATACTTACTTCCAAGTTGACATATGAATATAGATCTTTCCCAAGCATATGACGTTAGCCAAGATAAAGGCGAAATAAGGAATTGGTGAAGATCACCATGACTCTTTCAAGGGGAAAAAGTAAAGGTACAAGATAGGCCCTTCGCAGAGGGAAGTAGAGGTTATCATGCGCTTTTGAGGTTTGGATGCGTGTCCTCTTAGTGCGGAGGAACGTCACGTTATATTGCCTCCTGTGATAAAGAACTTTATTATGCAGTCTGTCACTTTTATGTCTTCCTCATCACAGGTTCGTACAAAGCTTATTTTCCACACACTGATAGATCATATATATTAGAGAGCAATTTTTATTGCTTGCACCGATGACAACTTACTTGAGGGATCTTATTCAATCCATAGGTAGGTATGGTGGACACTCATGGCAAAACTGGGCTGATGGTTTATGGATGCACAAGTAGTATCTCTACTTAGTGCGGGAGGTTTGGCTAATGTGAGGTGGAAGCAATCGTCACATGCTAAGGGATCTCTAATCATATAACATTGTTCAGAACCAAGCAAACACAATTCATTATGTTGTCTTCCTTGTCCAACATCTACTTCTAGGCATGCAATAGTTTAGTGAGTGTTGAAAATCATAGATGGTGTCAGAGATGATATATTTATACGTGAACCTCTCCTTCCTTATCACTTCCTAGTAATTGCAACAATGACCAAGGTCTACGTTTGTCTACCCTCAACAAGTTTCAATCATCAATCTTTTTATATGTGAAGCCATCACTTCCCATAAGATCATTACATGATCTTTCATGCTTTTGTTCTTTTCTCACTCTTTTGATCATGGCAAGAGGCAAAGCCCTTCAACTAAGACACTCTTTATTATATGGCTCATGAGCTCGAATACATCGAGGGGTGACACAAAGCAAAACTCAAGAATAAAACACTAAAACTTTTATCTACTAGAGAAAGAGAAAAGTGAACAGGAAAACTAAAACAAAGGTAAAGGCAAAATATGTGATGGTGATACGATACTGGGGCAACTCCCCCAAGCTTGGCACAAGCCAAGGGGATTTCCCATACCCATGTTTAGTTGTCTTCCTTTGGTGGTGGTGGTGGTGGAGTTGTTGCAACATGGGCTTGATCCTCCGTCTTCCAAGGCATAGGTGCTCCATCATGGAAAGATGAACGAGTCTCCGGAATCCTCAAATCTGCAACCAACCGTATTGATTTAAATCTATACTCATACTCACAGTTTTGGTTCTGCAGGTCATAGATCTGGGTCTGGAGTTGATCAATCCTGTCATAGAGCCTGGAGAGGTGCTTCCCAATGTCATTGGCATCAATCATGTGCTTGTTGGTGAACTCCGTGATCATCATGTTCTTGGCGTTGAGTCCATGCTCCACCATCCCTTGGCACTTGAAGACTTGTTGCTCCATTGCTTCGAGCCTCGTCTCCACGCTTCCGGTCTTCTTGGGCCCCTCAACATCACGGATGTGCAACATCCCCTCACGCATCTCGATAGATTGAGGGTGTTGCAGCACTGCCGTGAGGTAGGGATTGATGACCTTCTCAAAGATCTTGTCCTTCGGAGCTTTTGGGGAAGTCATAGCAATCAAGATCTACAACAGAAACGGGCTCGAAACGAAAAATAGAGGAAATCTGTGTGATGCAGGGGTCAGACCAAACGGGAGTATATATAATGATTTTTTCCAGACCAGAAGGAGTACCCTGCACGAAAACGGAGTCCGGGAGGCGCACGAGGTGGCCACAAGCCCTCCCGGCGCGGCCAGGGGGTGGGCCCGCGCCGGGTAAGCTTGCCGCCTCCTCGCGCACTTTCCGGACTACTTCCAATTTTTGTATTTTTTCAAATATTCCAAAATGGAGAAAAATTCCTACTGGAAAAGTTTTGGACTCTGTTTTCTTACCGAGTCACATACCTCTTCGTTTTCGGAGTCTCAAACAGGCTGATAAATATCCCTTAGGTATTCTTTCGGAGTTATGGTACTGATGATATTGCTTTCAACATTTATGGGAGTACCTGAGATATAATGCTTGATTCTGTGCCCATTTTTAACTCTCACACAATTACCTTCTGTGTTGTTGATCTTGATAGCACCGGAATGATATACTTCCTCAACAACATAAGGACCTTCCCATTTAGAGAGAAGCTTGCCTGCAAAGAATCTTAAACGAGAGTTATATAGCAAGACATAATCACCTACATTGAACTCACGCTTTTGTATTCTCTTATCATGCCACCTCTTAACCTTCTCTTTGAACAACTTGGCATTCTCATATGCCTGAGTTCTCCATTCATCAAGCGAGCTAATATCAAATAACCTCTTCTCACCGGCAAGTTTGAAATCAAAGTTGAGTTCTTTGATTGCCCAATAAGCTTTATGCTCTAGCTCAAGAGGTAGATGACATGCTTTACCGTACACCATTTTGTACGGAGACATGCCCATGGGATTCTTATAGGCAGTTCTATAAGCCCACAGTGCATCATCGAGCTTCTTAGACCAATTCTTTCTAGACCTGTTGACAGTCTTTTGCAGAATCTATACCTATACTAATTCTAGACTCCCTAGAAATTTCAGCGTTAATTAGATTTTATGAGCCGTTAATCTGGTGGGACCAAATTATAACGGTGTAGATTAACCCTTGCAATCTTGAGGAGAAAAAAAAACTCATATGACCCAAAAAATTTCGAGGGTAGTAGAGATAGAAGCCACGTTCATGTCAGCCTCTCAGGTGGGCCTTGCGTGATGCAGCACAGAACTGACCCGCCATATCAAATCAACGGAGTTTCTGTTGCTAAAAAAACAGAGTTTCTTAAACAAAATTAGCTAGGTACAGGTTATATCCTTAAAAAAAACATAATGTCTAAACAAGCTAGCGCATATAATCTTCTCAAAAGAAAAACGTACTAAAGCAAACGTATCTCACACCATTTTAAACCTGCCCCATCCCTCTTTCAAAAGTAAAAAAGTCAACTATATCCCTAATCCTACAAAAAATAAAGCTTTTTAATTTGGCCCTGCCCGCACGATCTGTTTGTTGTCCATGTTAAATCACATGTGCACCGTCAGCCATGCTCGTGCGGTCGGCCATGCTCCAGATGTATTTCATGGTTACTTCCGGACGAGATAAAGAGGAACACTTGATTGATCTTAAAGATAGCTTGGTGGATCCTCCTTGGGTGCAGGCGCACACAGCACATGTGGAACAAGATCGATCCTACTCGGCATTAGGCGCATAAACCTTAAAAGACACACACACACATGAGAAACGAGATTGGACGGCCACCTTAGCGTGTGTCCTCCATGTTGTTTCTTACGTTGATCTGATCAAACTCTCTATTTGTTCTTGAATGGTACACAAGTATATAAAGAAGGTAAAGTAGCTAGAACTGATAAAACTATGTTTGTTCTACATTCATCCTACACCAGGCGGAACGTTAGTCTTGATAGTTATCATGGAATCTGGTACAAATGTTTCTACTCAGTTTACTGCGTTGTTCTTTATGCCTGCATGAGTTGTTGTATGGTTTGAGAATAAGATTTTTTCAAGTGTGGGATTTATATTCTTGCTCATACTTACATGCATATATAACTGAAGTGTGTGCATGTCTATAGATTGGAACTCTACCTTTAATCTAGGTTCAGATTCTGTTATTTGTCCCAAACTGAAAAATATTTGTACAACTTTATTGTTGATATCCTAAGAGGTGATTAGGCACAAGATCCACTAAGATTCTCACAAGTTTTTTTATATTTATTTTTGTTTGTTTCAGGTGAATACATGTCTTCTTAGGTTTATCCAGGAGATAGGGGGATCGATTGAATTTTTATATTGCTTTGGACTCTGTTTGACTGGATTTGATCCAAGCCACGTGGTCATATAATTGTCCAGAGTAATTAGTTGTAGAACATGTCAAATCAGCTTGCGCGTGCTGATCAAATATTTTACCAGGTTATTCCCCTTCTCTTTTTTTAATATGTTTTGTGGTTACTCCTTGCTTATTCATGCAACATTCAACTGCTATTTCCTATGACATCTTCACGACACCTATTTAATTGCCATCTTGCTTTTGTTTTACATGAGCATAACATTGAAGAAATAGTTCAAGTTATCTACAGTTGAGAACGTATCAAATTTATGACAGCTTGGTTATTTAGATGCTTAATAAAGTTAGATCATTAGATTTAAATGTTCCTTTTTACATGTTGAAATGTATCTCTAATGTAGTACATGTAATGTTATCTTTTTTGTATGGAATATTTCTCCATCGTAATTCATTCTCGAAGATAATAACAAACGTATCTACCAGTATAGAGCACATCCAACATAAAATAAGTTATTTAAATATGAAAAAAACATTTTTTATGGTACAATACATTCTGAAAGATAAGAGCAAACTTATCTACCGCTATGCAATGCATCCAACATAAAATAGACAACACGCATAATTTGACACTGTTGACACTGTTGCTTTGCTATTAGAGGACATGGGTGAGATATTAATGATTTCCTAGGTCCTATTATTACTCGACACGTATTTTGTTTCCGATTAAAAAATAATATCGTTCAGTATACACGCGATACGCGTGGAAGGCAGCGACAGCTGGTAGAAGCACAATCGAAAATGGATCAAGGACACACTACATGGTATTTGGAATTGAAAAATGATCCATCACACCCATCATATGCACGTTGATCTTCCCTTCATAGTTTACATGGACAATTCAGGCATAACATTTTAACAAGGAAGCATGTGCTGGAACCAATCTGCACATTGTTTTCAACCTTGATATCAGTAAACAAAGCAATATGTTGCTGCTACATGCATAAGGTAATTCTTACTGATGAATAATCTAACGTATGGTGCTCTTTGTATAGACATTATTGTTTTTCACTCGAGTTTAACTCACAAATTTTAGGTTTCTTGCTTCGGATTCACTGGTCTGTTTTTCCTCGGTGCATATTTAGTTATTAACTCAAATTCGAATCCTTCAAAAGGTTTTACTTATGGGTTATGCTTGGCCGCTAGGGAAAAGATTTAATTTTGACATCATTATGAACATTAGATGTTTTGATAAATAAATGTCATTGTGGTGCAACAAACCATACGAAAGTGATACTCGATGTTCGCAACAATGTCACTTGCAGGTTAGATATTCAACATCCCATATGTTCTTTTTCCAACGCATTTTCAATTGATAAAAATTTAGCTTGAATTGATATTATAACCTTGAATATTGTTGCCGCATAAGTTATGTTAGCGATTCTTGACCTTTTTCACAACTTCACAATATCAATGTATAATTCCATATTAGTACAAAATGGGCATTAACCAAACTAGCCCGTGCAACAGCACGGGTTGACGACTAGTTAGTTTAATCTCTCTATTGCTTAGCTCTACTTGACCACTGGACTGAGGGTGATAGGGAGACGCAATTCTATGGTTGACATTGTACTTAGCGAGCGTTTTACGGAAAGCACCATGAATGAAGTGTGAACCACCGTCGGTCACTCGATATCTAGGGACTCCAAATCTGGGGGAAATAACTTCTTTTAGCATCCTGATAGAAGTGTTGTGATCAGCACTACTAGTGGGGATAGCTTCTACCCACTTAGTGACGTAATCAACAGCAACTAGGATATGAGTATACCCGTTGGATTTTGGAAAAGGTCCCATATAATCAAAGCCCCATACATCAAATGGTTCAATGACAAGTGAATAGTTCATAGACATTTCCTGACATTTGCTAATATTACCTATTCTTTGACATTCGTCACAAGACAAGACAAACTTACGGGCATCCTTGAAGAGAGTGGGCCAATAGAAACCTGATTGCAATACCTTGTGTGCAGTTCTATCTCCCGCATGGTGTCCTCCGTAGGCCTCGGAGTGACACTTCTGTAGGATATGTCCCTGTTCATGTTCAGGTACACAACGTCTAATAACACCATCTAATCCTTCCTTATAAAGGTGAGGATCATCCCAAAAGTAGTGTCTCAAGTCAAATAAGAATTTCTTCTTTTGCTGGTACGTGAAACTAGGTGGTATATATTTGGCAACGATATAGTTTGCATAATCAGCATACCACGATGCACTACGTGAAGCATTGGCGACATTCAATTGCTCATCGAGAAAGCTATCATCAATAGGTTGTGGGTCATCAAGAACGTTCTCCAACCTAGACAAGTTATCTGCTACGGGGTTATCAGCACCCTTTCTGTCGACAACGTGCAAATCAAATTCTTGTAGCAAGAGAACCCATCTAATAAGTCTAGGTTTAGCGTCCTTCTTCTCCATGAGGTACTTAATAGCAGCATGATCAGTGTGAATAGTGACTTTGGAATCAACTATGTAAGACCTGAACTTTTCACATGCAAACACGACTGCTAAAAATTCATTTTCCGTAGTAGCATAGTTTCTTTGGGCACTATCTAGAGTAATACTAGCATAGTGAATAACATTCAACTTCTTATCAACTCTTTGCCCTAGAACAGCACCAACAGCATAATCACTAGCATCACACATAATCTCAAAAGGTAAGTTCCAATCAGGTGGTTGAACAATAGGTGAAGTTATCAAAGCCCTCTTAAGTATTTCGAAGGCTTCCTCACAATCATCGTCAAAAACAAAAGGAATATCCTTTTGCAAGAGATTGGTAAGAGGCCTAGAAATCTTAGAGAAGTCTTTAATGAACCTTTTATAGAAACCAGCATGACCAAGGAAACTTCTTATACCTTTGATATCTGTGGGGTATGGAATTTTCTCGATTGCATCAACCTTAGCCTTATCGACTTCAATACCTCTTTCAGAAATTTTATGTCCTAAGACGATGCCTTCATTAACCATAAAGTGGCACTTCTCCCAATTCAAGACAAGATTGGTGTCTTTACATCTCTGCAAGACTCGATCAAGGTTGTTGAGGCAATCATCAAAGGAAGACCCATAAACGGAGAAGTCATCCATGAAAACCTTAACAATCTTTTCACAAAAGTCAGAGAATATAGCCATCATACATCTTTGAAAGGTGGCAGGTGCATTACATAAGCCAAAAGGCATACGTCTATAAGCAAAGGTACCAAAAGGGCAGGTGAAAGTGGTTTTCTCCTCATCAGATTGTGCAACTGGTATTTGGGAGAAACCAGAATAACCGTCTAGAAAGCGGAAGTGTGTGTTTAGACAGTCTTTCTATCATATGGTCGATAAAAGGCAAAGGGTGATGATCTTTCCTAGTGGCTTTATTCAATTTTCTAAAATCGGTCACCATCCTATAGCCAGTAATAATCCTCTGTGGGATCAATTCATCCTTATCATTAGGGACAACGGTAATGCCTCCCTTCTTAGGGACACAGTGCACCGGACTCACCCAATCACTATGAGCAATAGGATAAATAATACCCGCTTCCAGGAGCTTTAGTACTTCTTTTCTTACTACTTCTTTCATCTTAGGATTTAATCTCCTTTGATGATCAGTGATACGTCTCCAACGTATCTATAATTTTTTATGGTTTCATGCTATTATCTTGTCAAACTTTGGATGTTTTGCATGCCTTTTATATATTTTTTGGGACTAACTTATTAACTCAGTGCCAAGTGCTAGTTCCTGTTTTTTCCATATTTTTGACCCCTTTCAGAGGAGAATTTGAAACGGAGTCCAAACGGAATAAAATCCCCGAAAAGATTTTTTCCATAACGGAAGAAGATCAGGAGACTTGAGAGCCAAGGCACGGGGTCCCCAGGGGCCCCACAAGCCCCCACCCTGCGGCCACAAGGAGGCCGCGGCCCTTAGGCTTTTGGTCCCCCTGGACCTCCTTTGCCCTAGGATTTGCGCCTATATATCCCCAAAGATTCCACAAAAAATCATGAGATCATCGAAAGTACTTTTCCGTCGCCGCAAGCTTCTGTCTCCGCAAGATCCCATCTGGGGCATGTTCTGGTGCCCTGTCGGAGGGGGGATTCGGATACGGAGGGCTTCTTCATCAACACCATGACCTCTCCGATGATGCGTGAGTCGTTCACCATAGACCTACGGGTCCATAGCTAGTAACTAGATGGCTTCTTCTCTCTCTTGGATCTTCAATACAAAGTTCTCCAGGATCTTCATGGAGATCTATCCGATGTAATCTTATTTTACGGTGTGTTTGTCGAGATCCGATGAATTGTGGATTTATGATCAGATTATCTATGAATCTTATTTGAGTTTCTCCTAATCTCTCTATGCATGATTTCATATCCTTGTAATTCTCTTCGAGTTGTGGGTTTTGTTTGGCCAACTAGATCTATGATTCTTGCAACGGGAGAAGTGCTTGGTTTTGGGTTCATACCGTGCGGTGACCTCACCCAGTGACAGAAGGGGTAGCAAGGCACGCATCGTGTTGTTGCCATCAAGGGTAAAAAAGATGGGGTTTTCAACATTGGTTTGAGATTATCCCTCTACATCATGTCATCTTGCTTAAGGCGTTACTCTGTTCGTCATGAACTCAATACACTAGATGCATGCTGGATAGCGGTCGATGTGTGGAGTAATAGTAGTAGATGCAGAAAGTATCGATCTACTTGTCTCGGACGTGATGCCTATATGTATGATCATTGCCTTAGATATCGTCATGACTTTGCGCGGTTCTATCAATTGCTCGACGGCAATTTATTCACCCACCGTAATACTTGCTATTTTGAGAGAAGTCTCTAGTGAACACTATGGCCCCCAGGGTCTACTCCACGCCATATTTTCAGCCTTACACTTTTTACTTCGTTGCACTTTCCGCCTTCAGATCTCACTTTGCAAACAATCTTGAAGGGATTTACAACCCCTTTATAGCGTTGGGTGCAAGCTCTTTTGTGTTTGCGCACGTACTCTGGACTTGACGAGATTCTCCTACTGGATTGATACCTTGGTTCTCAAACTGAGGGAAACACTTACTGCTCCTGTGCTGCATCACCCTTTCCTCTTCAAGGGAAGAACCAACACAAGCCCAAGAGACGACAGAATGATTTCTGGCGCCGTTGCCGGCGAAGGACTTTTGTTGACGTAGCAATCAGCAACTGGTTTGAAGTCAGGATCAGTTTTAATCTTGTGCTGGCATAGAGTGGGACTAATGCACTTAAGATCATCAAGAGTATATACAATAGCAGCACGGTGCTTTCTAAGAGTTTTTAGTAACTTCTTTTCTTCATGCTCTGAGAGGCTAGCACTAATTATAACAGGATATATCTCTTTTTCATCAAGATAAGCATACTTAAGAGTATCAGGCAACTGTTTAAGCTCGAACACAGGATCACCCTTTGGTGGGGGTGGATCCCCAAGCAGTTCAACAGGCAAGTTATTCTTAAGAATAGGATATTGTTCTAAGACAACTCTATCTATCTCATCCCTTTCATCCATATGCATATCATTTTCATGCGCAAGCAAGTATTGCTCTAAGGGATCAGTAGGAGGCACGGCAATAGAAGCTAAGGCAATAATTTCATCCTTACTAGGCAACTCCTTTTCATGAGGTTGTCTACCAAACTTGGAGAAACTGAACTCATGTGACACACCTTCAAAGCCAACAGTGACAGTTTGCTTCTCACGGTCAATATGAGCATTGACGGTATTGAGAAAAGGTCTGCCAAATATGATGGGACAAAAGCTATCTTGTGCAGTAGAAAGAACGAGGAAATCAGCAGGATACTTCGTTTTACCACACAAGACTTCAACATCCCTAACAATTCCCACAGGGCAGATAGTATCTCTATTGGCAAGCTAAATAGTGACATCTGTAGGCTCTATCTCAATAGGTGCAATTTCATCTTTGATTTCATCATATAAGGATTGAGGTATTGCACTAACACTAGCACCCACGTCACATAAACCATGATAACAATGATCTCCTATCTTAACAGAAACAACAGGCATGTCAACAACATGCCTATGTTTGTCTCTAGAGTGAGGTTTAGCAATTCTAGCAGCATCTTCAGAGAAGTGAATATTATGTCCATCAACATCGTCTGAGAGGAGATCTTTGATGATAGCAACGCTAGGTTCAACTCTAATTTGCTCAGGGGGTGTAGGTGTTCTAATGTAGCCTCTACGTATCACAGTTGAAGCTTTAGAATGACCCTTTATCCTAACAAGGAAAGGTGGTTTCTCAATGTAAGCACTGGGAACAACAGGATCATTATAGGCAATGACTCTCTCTCTTCAACTTGATTGGATTTAACTACATTGACTTCTAAGGGAGGATGATATTTAAATCACTTCTCTTTGGGGAGATCAATATGAGCAGCAAAGGATTCACACAATGAAGCTACTATCTCAGAGTCAAGTCCATACTTAGCGCTAAAGTCACAAAAAGTATTTGTCTCAACAAAGGATTTAACACAATCAAACGTGAAATTCATACCTGACTCCTTTCCTTCTTCAAGCTCCCAATCTTCAGAGTTGCGTTTAATTCTCTCCAATAAATTCCATTTGAAGTCAATATCTCTCTTCATAAAAGAACCGGTACAAGAAGTGTCAAGCATGGTGCGATCATCATGAGAAATCCGAGCATAGAAGTTTTGAATGATAATTTCTCTCGAGAGCTCATGATTGGGGCATGAATATAACATTGATTTAAGACTCCCCCAACCTTGAGCTATGCTTTCTCTGTCAGGAGGCCAAAAATTATAAATATAATTCCGATCACGATGTACTAAATGCATAGGATAAAACTTTTGATGAAATTCCAATTTCAACCGATTGTAGTCCCATGATCCAGTATCATCACATAGCCTATACCATGTCAATGCCTTATCCTTCAAAGATAAAGGAAAGAACTTCTTCTTGACCTCATCCTCGGGCAAACCTGCAAGCTTAAATAAACCACAAACTTCATCTACATAGATCAGATGCAAGTCTGGATGTGATGTTCCATCTCCTGTAAAAGGATTAGCTAGCAGTTTCTCAAGCATACCCGAAGGAAATTCAAAGAAAATATTTTCAGTAGGTGCAGCAGGTTGAGGAGCAACTCTTTGTGCTTCCGTTCGAGGTGAAGATACCCCGAACAAGCCCCTCAAAGGATTAGTATCCATAGTGACAAGTGACAATAAATTTCAGCACACTATATGAATGTTTCCTTACCAAGTTCCACTTACCAAAGGCGCTTCACTCCCTGGCAACGGCACCAGAAAAGAGTCTGGATGACCCACAAGTATAGGGGATCAATCGTAGTCCTTTCGATAAGTAATAGTGTCGAACCCAACGAGGAGCAGAAGGATCTCACAAGTGGTTTTCACCAAGGTAAAATCTGCACGCACTGAAATTATCGGTAACAAGTGATTGTGTCGTGAGATGATTCGTAGCAAGCAACAAGTAACAAAAGTATAAACGTTGCAGCAAAGTGGACCAATCCCTTTTGTAGAAAGGGACAAGCCTGGACAAAGTCTTATAGGAGGAAAAACTCTCCCGAGGACACACGGGAATTTCTGTCATGCTAGTTTTCATCATGTTCATATGATTCGCGTTCGTTACTTTGATAGCTTGATATGTGCGTGGACCGGCGCTTGGGTACTGCCCTTACTTGGACAAGCATCCCACTTATGATTAACCCCTCTCGCAAGCATCCATAACTACGAAAGAAGAATTAAGATAAAGTCTAACCATAGCATTAAACTAGTGGATCCAAATCAGCCCCATACGAAGCAACGCATAAACTAGGGTTTAAGCTTCTGTCACTCTAGCAACCCATCATCTACTTACTACTTCCCAATGCCTTCCTCTAGGCCCAAATAATGGTGAAGTGTTATGTAGTCGACGTTCACATAACACCACTAGAGGAAAAACAACATACAACATATCAAATTACCGAACGAATACCAAATTCACATGACTACTATTAGCATGACTTATCCCATGTCCTAAGGAACAAAAGTAACTACTCACAAAGCATAATAATATTCATGACCAGAGAGGTAATGAGTAGCATCAAGGATCTGAACATAAACTCTTCCACCAAACAATCCAACTAGCATCAACTACAAAGAGTAATCAACACTACTAGCAACCTTACAAGTACCAATCGGAGTCGCGAGACGGAGATTGGTTACAAGTGATGAACTAGGGTTTGGAGATAAGATGGTGTTGTTGAAGATGTTGATGGTGACGAGTCCCCTCCGACGAGAGGAGTGTTGGTGATGACGATGGCGACGATTTCCCCCTTCGGGAGGGACGTTTCCTCGGCGGGATCGTCCTGTCGGAGCTCTAAATTGGTTCTGCTCAAGTTCCGCCTTGTGGGGGCGGCAAATCCACGAAAAAGCTAATCCCTGATTTTTTTTATGGACGAAACCCTTCATATAGCAGAAGAGGGGCAGTGGGTCAGCAGGCTGCCCACAAGCCCCCTTGGCGCGACCAGGAGGTGGTCGCGCCAAGCAGGCTTGTGGCCACCTGCTGGTGCCCCTCTCACGCTTCTTCGGCCTAGTATTTTTTATAAATCCGGTAAAAATCCTCCTTGATTTTTACGGCGTTTGGAGTTGCACAGAATAGGTATCTCAACTTTGCTCCTTTTTTAGGCCAGAATTCCAGCTGCCGGCATTCTCCCTCTTCATGTAAACCTTGCAAAATAAGAGAGAAAAGGCATAAGTATTGTACCGTGAAGTGAAATAACAACCCAAGAAGCGATAAATATCAACATGAAAACATGATGCAAAATGGACGTTGATACGTCTCAAACGTCTCTATAATTTTTGATGATTTCACGCTCTTATCTTGTCTTCTTTGGTTATTTTATGTACATTTTATATCTTTTTTGGGACTAACTTATTAAATCAGTGCCAAGTGCGAGTTCCTGTTTTTTCTGTGTTTTTGACTCTTTTCAGATCTGATTTTGGAACGGAGTCCAAACGGAAGAAAAACCCCGAAATGATTTTTTCCCGAACGGAAGAAGATCAGGGGGCCTTTGGGCCAAGCCAGGTGGGCTCTAGGGAGCCCACAAGCACCCACTCCGCCACCAGGGGGAGGCTGCGGTGGGCAGGCTTGTGGCCTCCCTGGCCGCCCCCTGACCTAGATCTTTGGCCAATAAATTCCTAAATATTCCGCAAAAAATGAGGGGAGCCTCGAAAATACTTTTTCGCCGCCGCAAGCTTCCGTTTCCGCGAGATCTCATCTGGAGACCATTCCCGGCACCCTGACGGAGGGGACTTTGGAGTTGGAGGGCTTCTTCATCATCATCATTGCCCCTCCAATGACTCGTTAGTAGTTCACTTCAGACCTACAGGTCCGTAGTTAGTAGCTAGATGGCTTCTTCTCTCTCTTGGATCTTCAATACAAAGTTCTCCATCATCTTCATGGAGATCTATCCGATGTAATCTTCTTTGGCGGTGTGTTTGTTGAGATCCAATGAATTGTGGATTTGTGATCAGATTATCTATGATATATATTTGAGTCTTTGCTGATTTCTTATATGAATGATTTGATATCCTTGTAAGTCTCTCAGAGTCTTGGGTTTTGTTTGGCTAACTAGATCTATGATTCTTGCAACGGGAGAAGTGCTTGGTTTTGGGTTCTACCATGTGGTGACCTTTCCCAGTGACAGTAGGGGAAGCAAGGCACACATCAAGTAGTTGCCATCAAGGGTAAAGAGATGGGGTTTTCATCATTGGTTTGAGATTATCCCTCTACATCATGTCATCTTGATTAAGGCGTTACTCTGTTCTTATGGACTTAATACACTAGATGCATGCTGGATAGCGGTCAACGTGTGGAGTAATAGTAGTAGATGCAGACAGTATTGGTCTACTTGTTTTGGATGTGATGCCTATAGAAATAATCATTGCATAGATATCGTCACGACTTTGCGCGGTTCTATCAATTCTCGATAGTAATTTGTTCACCCACCGTCTACTTGCTTTCATGAGAGAAGCCACTAGTAAACACTATGGCCCCCGGGTCTATTCACATCCATCGTTTACACCTCCGCTTTTACTTTGCTTTGTTACTTTGTTGCTTTCAGTTCTCACTTGGCAAACAATCCATAAGGGATTGACAACCCCTTCATAGCGTTGGGAGCAAGTTTTTGTGTTTGTGCAGGATCTTGAGATACTCCTCCATTGGATTGATACCTTGGTTCTCAAACTGAGGGAAATACTTACCACCGCTACGCTACATCACCCTTTCCGCTTTGAGGGAACACCAACGCATGGCTCCAAGGCCACGGGGGAAATCCTTTGCATACTTGCCTAGGAAGTCCCTTAAGGCGTAGCCGCAGCAGAAAGATCAAGCCAAGTATTCTCCCGTCGACGTGTCTATTTCTGGCGCCGTTGGAAGGTCTTTTGTTGTAGTAACAGAAGTATTTCTGGCGCCGTTGCCGGGGAGGAGAAATCAAGATCTATCCAAGTAGGTCTCACAAACTCATCTCTTGCATTTACTTTTGTTGCCAGTTGCCTCTCGTTTTCCTCTCCCCCACTTCACATTTGTCGTTTTCATTTGCCTTTTTCTGTTCGCCCTTCTTCCGCTCGCTTTCTGTTTGCTTGTGTTACCATGTGCCTTCTTTTAGCTTGCATCTTTGCTTGCTAAAAATCCATTGATGTGGATCCTCATCCACTAGCTAGTCTCTTTAAGAGACCCACTATTGTGGAACGAATTGATTATTTCTATGGAGTTTTTCTCGACATGCGTGAATCTGAAAATTGTGACGAAGAAATTCATGAAGTGATTCACGAGGGCTCCTTGGATGAAAAGCATGATTGCAATGATTTCACTATAAATCCTATTAGTGAAAATCATGCTAAAAATATGCAAAACCCTAAGCTTCGGGATGCTAGTTTTGCTATGTCCCCTAGTTGTTGCAATAATCATGATTGGGGTGATGATCTTTCTTATGATATTGAAAATTTGTTTAAACCTCATGATGATTATGATATTTGCAATGATATTGAAAGTGGGTTTGGAGAAGTCATGACTTTAGTTGATGATAATCCCACTATTTTTGAAGAGCGTCAACTTTGCATGCATGTGGATCATGAAAAGAATATCCTATCGGATAGCTATATTGTTGAATTTGAATATGATCCTACTTGCAATTGCTATAAGAGAGGACAATATTTTGGTAGAAACTTTCATGTTACCAAATTACCTCTCGTTATGTTGAGATTGCTATTATCTCTTTCTTCTTCCTTGCATATGGCAACTATTCGTTGTCTTGACAATCTGTTTTCCTATAAAATGCCTATGCATAGGAAGTATGTTAGACTTAGATGTGATTTTCACATGCTTTATGATGCTCTCGTTGTGCTTCAATTCTTGTCTTTTGTGTGAGCATCACCTTATGCCTGGCTATGGGCGTTAAACAAAAGCGCTTGTTGGGAGGCAACCCAACGAATCTATCATTTTTCTTTCTGTTTTTTGTTTTCCACACTTTCATAATTCTGTTATGATTGTGTTTTTGTGTTTCTTTTTGCGTTTGTGCCAAGCAAAACCGTTATGATTAGTCTTGGGGATGATCGTTTGGTCATGCTGGAAAAGACAGAAACTTTCTGCTCACGAAAAGAATTTTCATTTTCTTTCTGTAAGAGCTTTTGAGTTGATTCTTTTTTCTGCTGATTTCTACGAAAATTATTCAGACTGTCGTAATTTTTCAGAATTGTTGAAGTACCAGAGGTATACGAAATATACAGATTGCTACAGACTGGTCTGCTGTTAACAGATTCTGTTTTTGTTGTGTTGGTTGCTTATTTTGATGAAACTATGGATAGTATCGGGGGTATTAGCCATGTAAGATTTAAAATACAGTAACCCAACATCAACACAACTAGAATTTAAGTTTGCTACAGTACCTAAGGAAGTGGTGGTTTGCTTTCTTGTACTAATGTTATCACGAGTTTCTGTTTAAGTTTCGTGTTGTGAAGTTTTCAAGTTTTGGGTGAAGTTCTTATGGACAAAGAGATAAAGAGTGGCAAGAGCTCAAGCTTGGGGATGCCCAAGGCACCCCAAGAGATTCAAGGATGCCGTAAAAGCCTAAGCTTGGGGATGCCCCGGGAAGGCATCCCCTCTCTCGTCTTCAATCCATCGGTAACGTTACTTGGGGCTATATTTTTATTCACCACATGTTATGTGTTTTTGCTCGGAGCGTCTTGTATCGTAGGAGTCTTTTATTTTTGTTGTGTCACAATCATCCTTGCTGCACACCTAGAGAGAGAGACATGCACACACCATGATTTTGTCGAGCTTCACTTATATCTTTTGGTAGACAATTCAGCTCACATGTGCTTCACTTATATCTTTTGAGCTAGATACTTTTGCTCTATGTGCTTCACTTATATCTTTTAGAGCACAGTGGTGCGTGGCTTGGTAGTTGATCTATGCTTTGAAAGTAGTCTCAAAAGGGGAATTTATCCAAAGGGATACGAAAACTTCCACCTTCATGTGCATTGAATAGTTAGAGAAGTTTGATTCATCTCAATTAGTTTTGAGTTGTGGTTTTGGTAATATTGAAGTCATGCTAGTAAGGTGTTGTGGATCTAGAAATACTTGTGTTGAAGTTAGTGATTCCCGTAGCATGCACGTATGGTGAACCGCTATGTGATGAAATCTGAGCATGATTAATCTATTAATTGTCATCCTTTGCGTGGCGGTCGGGATCACGCGATGGTTTATACCTACCAACCCTTCCCCTAGGAGTATGCGTTGAATGCTTTGTTTCGATTACTAATAAAACTTTTGCAACAAGTATATGAGTTCTTCATGACTAATGTTGAGTCCATGGTTTAGATGCACTTCCACCTTCCACCATCACTATCTTCTTAGTGTCGTGCAACTTTCGCCGGTGCACAAAACCCACCATTAGCCTCCCTCAAAACAACCACCATACCTACCTACTATGGCTTTTTCAAAGTCATTCCGAGATATATTGCCATGCAACTACCACCATGACATGTGCCACCACGTATACATTGCCATTGCATGATTGTAAGATAGCTAGCATGATGTTTCCATTGATGTCTATGCCATGCTATATCATTGCCACGATACACTACCGAAGGCATTCCATATAGAGTCATCGTTGCTCTAAGTTTTGAGTTGAAAGTGTGATGATCATCATTAATGGAGCATCGTCTCATGTCAGGAAATAAAAGAGGCCAAAGAAGCCCACCAAAAAAATAGGCCAAAGAGCCCACCAAAAAAATAAAAAATAAATGAGAGAAAAAGAGAGAAGGGACAATGCTACCACTTTTTTTCCACACTTGTGCATATTAAGCACCATGATCTTCATGATTGAGAGTTTCTCGTTTTGTCACCACCATATAGCTAGTGGGAAATTTTCATTATATAACTTGGCTTGTATATTCCAATGATAGGCTTCCTCAAAATTGTCTTAGGTCTTCGTGAGCAAGCAAGTTGGATGCACACCCACTAGTTTTCTTTAAGAGCTTCCACATACTCGTAGCTCTAGTGCATCATTTGTATGGCAATCCCTACTCATTCACATTGATATCTATTGATGAGCATCTTCACGGCTCATTGATATGCCTAGTTAATGTGGCTATCTTCTCCTTTTTTTGTCTTGCAACCTCCACCACATTCCACACCATCTATAGTGCTATAACCATGGCTCACGCTCATGTATTGTGTGAGAGTTGAAAAGGTTTGAGAAAGTAAAGGTGTGAAACAATTACTTGGCCAATACCGGGGTTGTGCATGATTTAAATTCATTGTGCAATGATGATAGAGCATAGCTAGACTATATGCTTTTGTAGGGATAACTTTCTTTTGGCCTTCCTATTTTGAAAGTTCATGATTACTTTGCTAGTTTGCTTGAATTATTATTGTTTCCACGTCAATAGCAAACTATTGTTTTGAATCTAATGGATTTGAACATTCACGTCACATAAGAGGAATTACAAAGGACACCTATGCTAGGTAGCATGAAAGCATCAAAATTTCATTCTTATCACTTCCCTACTCGAGGACGAGCAGGAGTTAAGCTTGGGGATGCTTGATACGTCTCAAACGTATCTATAATATTTGATGATTTCACGATGTTATCTTGTCTTCTTTGGTTGTTTTATGTACCTTTTATATCTTTTTTGGGACTAACTTATCAATTCAGTGCCAAGTGCCAGTTCCTGTTTTTTCCGTGTTTTTGACTCTTTTCAGATCTTATTTTGGAACGGAGTCCAAACGGAAGAAAAACCCCGAAATGATTTTTTTTCCCGAACAGAAGAAGATCAGGGGGCCTTTGGGCCAAGTCAGGTGGGCTCCAGGGAGCCCACAAGCCCCCACTCTGCCACCAGGGGGAGGCGGCGGTGGGCAGGCTTGTGGCCTCCCTGGCCGCACCCTGACCAAGATCTTTGGCCTATAAATTCCCAAATATTCCGCAAAAAATGAGGGGAGCCTCGAAAATACTTTTCCGCCGCCGCAAGCTTCCGTTTCCGTGAGATCTCATCTGGAGACCCTTCCCGGTACCCTGCCGGAGGGGACTTTGGAGTTGGAGCGCTTCTTCATCATCATCATCGCCCCTCCAATGACTCGTGAGTAGTTCAATTCAGACCTACGGGTCCGTAGTTAGTATCTAGATGGCTTCTTCTCTCTCTTGGATCTTCAATACAAAGTTCTCCATGATCTTCATGGAGATCTATCTAATGTAATCTTCTTTGGCGGTGTGTTTGTCGAGATCCGATGAATTGTGGATTTGTGATCAGATTATCTATGATATATATTTGAGTCTTTGCTGATTTCTTATATGCATGATTTGATATCCTTGTAAGTCTCTCCGAGTTTTGGGTTTTGTTTGGCCAACTAGATCTATGATTCTTGCAATGGGAGAAGTGCTTGGTTTTGGGTTCTACCGTGTGGTGACCTTTCCCAGTGACAGTAGGGGCAGCAAGGCACACATCAAGTAGTTTCCATCAAGGGTAAAAAGATGGGGTTTTCATCATTGGTTTGAGATTATCCATCTACATCATGTCATCTTGCTTAAGGCGTTACTCTGTTCTTATGGACTTAATACACTAGATGCATGCTGGATAGCGGTTGACGTGTGGAGTAATAGTAGTAGATGCAAACAGTATCGGTCTACTTGTTTTGGACGTGATGCCTATACAAATAATCATTGCATAGATATCGTCATGACTTTGCGCGGTTCTATCAATTGCTCAACAGTAATTTGTTCACCCACCGTCTACTTGCTTTCATGAGAGAAGCCACTAGTAAACACTACGGCCCCCGGGTCTATTCACATCCATCGTTTACACCTCCGCTTTTACTTTGCTTTGTTACTTTTTTGCTTTCAGTTCTCACTTGGCAAACAATCTATAAGGGATTGACAACCCCTTCATAGCGTTGGGAGCAAGTTTTTGTGTTTGTGCAGGATCTTGAGATACTCCTCCACTGGATTGATACCTTGATTCTCAAACTGAGGGAAATACTTACCACCGCTACGCTACATCACCTTTTCCGCTTCGAGGGAACACCAACGCAAGGCTCCAAGGCCACGGGGGAAATCCTTTGCATACTTGCCTAGGAAGTCCCTTAAGGCGTAGCCGCAGCAGAAAGATCAACCAAGTATTCTCCCGTCGACGTGCCTATTTCTGGCGCCGTTGGAAGGTCTTTTGTTGCAGTAGCAGACGTATCAAGGGGTGCCGCGGTGCTCGGAGGAGCGGAGGGGAGGCGGCCGGCGGGCGGGGGACGAGCAGAGAGAGCGGGTGAGAGAGACAAAGAGATGGAAATTGTCGGAGAAAGGGAAACTGTCAGGCGGGGGATGTGGGGTGAGGAGACGGCTGTTAGTGGGGCCTCTCTTTGCCATCCGCCCCCCGACGGCAAAGAGAGCGCCCGTTATGGGGTGGGAGGGGTGTGTGGTGGGTCGCCCCGTGCTCTTTGCCGTCTGCCCTCCTGCTCTTTGTCGTGCGCCAGCAGACGGCAAAGAGCAGACTGATGGAAAAGATACTCTTTGCCATCAGTCTGCTCTTTGCCGTCAGTTTTCTGGTGACTAACGGCAGATAGGGTCTTTGCCATCAGCCATCAGACGGCAAAGAAGAGGCCGACGACAAATAGCTGAATTCCAGTAGTGACCTTTCCTTTTTTTCTTTGGTTTTTCTTTCTTGGCGTATAGGTCCCTTTGGACTGTCCCACCAGCCAACTAAGGGCTGGTGTGCCACCCCTAGGGCCTTTGGGCTTCCCCCGAGTGGTTGCCCCCCTGCCGTTGAACATCCGGAACCCATTCGTCACTCCCGGTACAATCCCGGTAATGCCCGAAAACCTTCCGGCAACCAAATGAAGTCATCCTATACATCAATCTTCGTCTCCGAACCATTTCGGAAACCCTCGTGACGTCCGTGATCTCAGCCGGGACTCCGAACAACATTCGGTAACCACACATATAACTCAACTATACTAAAACATCGCCAAACCTTAAGTGTGCAGACCCTGCGGGTTCGAGAACTATGTAGACATGCCCAGAGGTACTCCTTGGTAAATATCCAATAGAGGGACCTGGATACCCATACTGGATCCTACATATTCTCCGAAGATCTTATCGGTTGAACCTCAGTGTCAAGGATTCATATAATCCCATATGTCATTCCCTTTGTCTTTCGGTATGTTACTTGCCCGAGATTCGATCGTCGGTATCCGCATACCTATTTCAATCTCATTACCGACAAGTCTCTTTACTCGTTCCATAATACAAGATACTGTGACTTACACTTAGTCACATTGCTTGCAAGGCTTGTGTGTGATGTTGTATTACCGAGTGGGCCCCGAGATACCTCTCCGTCACACGGAGTGACAAATCCCAGTCTTGATCCATACTAACTCAATGGACACCTTCGGAGAAACCTGTAGAGCACCTTTATAGTCACCCAGTTACGTTGTGATGTTTGATGCACACAAGGTATTCCTCCGGTGTCAGTGAGTTATATGATCTCATGGTTATAGGAATAAATACTTGACACGCAGAAAACTATAGCAATAAAACGACACGATCAATATGCTACGTTCATAGTTTGGGTCTAGTCCATCACATGATTCTCCTAATGATGTGATCCAGTTATCAAGCAACAACACTTTGCACATAGTCAGATAACCTTGACTATCCTTGATCAACTGGCTAGCCAACTAGAGGATTGCTAGGGACACTGTTTTGTCTATGTATCCACACATGTATCTATGTTTTCATTCAATACAATTATAGCATGGATAATAAACGATTATCTTTAAACAGGAAATATAATAATAACTATTTATCATTGCCTCTAGGGCATATTTCCAACAATATGGACCAGAGTCCCATGATGTTTACTAGTGATGTCTCTCTCCCAAAAGACGATAAACAACTATGTTGGGTAAACAAATTACAGCTAGGCAATTGACAGAATTATAAACACACCACAATGCTAATCATGTTACTAGAAAGTTAGAGGCTCAAAAGTAATGGGCAGTACGCCAAGACAAGTAGACCGTTTATCCATTAGCATCTACTCTCTAATCATCCATCTTGAGATATCTATCCAGAACATCTCGCTGGTATTAAGTTGCGAGCCCCACCCAAAGTGTAAACTCAAAGCAACGGACAACTGCATTAACGAACTTTGCGTAAGGTAAATAATCCTTGCAACTGTGGTTACAAGCACCGTTGTTTTCTCCCTGGTGGCAACAACACATCCCCTAGTCTCATGTTTCTCTCACTCATGCTAGACATCAGGGGTATGAACCCACAATCATGCATAATGCTTCCTCTTGGAGTCACAATCTACTACTTGGAGAACATTCATGAATTACTCAAGAACATAATATAAAAGGAGAACCAAATATATAACTCATAAGAATCTGAACATAATCTCATAATCCATCAGATCCGGGCAAACTCAGCATAGCAACAGCAGGTAAATTACATAGATGCCTTGATCATCTAGGGAAGCTCACAAGGGCTAATAATTGAAGCACAATATTGGAGAGAAGACATCACATAGCTACTGGTCATGGACTCATGGTCCAAGAAGGACTACTCACGGCACGTCCGCGAAGCGTCCATGGTGGTGGAGAAGCTCCCGGAGGTCAATCCTCCCTCGAGCAGGGTGCCGGGAAGAGGTCTTCTGGCGCTCCCGATCTCGGAAGCGCTATGGGGGCGGAACAGTGGAGAAATTCGAGATTCTGGATATATCTTTAGGGTTTTCCGTCTGAGGGGTAAATATAGGCCAAAGGAGGGCACCAGGGGGTGGACCCTCCACCCAGGCGGCCTGGTGGCGTGGCCAGGAGAAGGCCCGCACAGGGTGGCCGCCTGGGCGATGCATGGCTCCCCTCTGGCCCATCTTGATGCTTCTTGAAGCTTCCGTGACGCTGATTTTTATATATTTTTCTTGGGATTTTTGGGCCCTGAAAATTGGGGTAAAGTTGCTGCAATTACAAGACATCGACAGACAGACTGGCACTGGGTGCACTGACTTAGTAGGTTAGTCCAAATATGTGTAAAAAGGTATGAAAGTGTAGCAAAACATATAACAATGTCACCCAAAAGAGCATGGAACAAACAGAAATTATAGATACGTCTGGGGCGTATCAACCTCTTTGTTTCTTCCGTAACATTGGTCTTTCTTCCCTGATTATATCTCGACGCAAAACCCCTCTCCTGTCGGCCATGGCAGATGCAAGGACTAGCAAGAAAGGCCTGTTATTTTGTGATGAGGAGAGGAATGTGCGGTAATTTTCGAGTTTGTTTTTTATAGTCTACTAGTAAACAACTGCTACGTGGGAACATGTTTAGGTTTGGTAGGTTTGAATTGATTTACAATAAATTAAAGCGTGGTAATTTGGAATGTGACGGGAAACAAGCTCAAAATTTAGTGATGGTTTTGATTCCGAAGCCCGAAACCGTTTATTGTTTTTAGAAACCGTGTACAATGGCATATGTGGGCCCGTGTTCTCGGATATGTGTACGCGTTTGTCTAGTATCACACATGGTCCACACTTCCTCATTGTGCCAGATGGATGGGCCGGCACACCTCCCATGGGTACCTCACGACAGTTGACAAGAAATGTCACCCTTCCCATTGATCCATGGTATATAGCTGCTAAGCATGTCACATAAGTAAAAAAATGACACACGTCTAGCTACATTGAATCGTTTCTGTTATTGTGTCTCATCGCACACAGTTTATCCGAGTGACATGTATGTTGTATATCACACACAATTTGATCTAAGCCACCGTTTGTGTTATTTTGACTCGTCCCAAATAGTTCATCTCGCCAACGTGTTAGCCGTCTATCACACACATCTTTACCTGGGTAATCGTTTGTGTTATTTTATGTCGTCGCAAATAGTTCATCCGGCTGACATGTATGCCGTCTATCACACACATAATGAGTTGGACAATCACTTGTGTTATGCTTGATCAGCACAAACAATTTATCCAGATGAAATATATGATGTGCATCACACACACTTGTATTTTGTTAACCCTTTGTGTTAGTTTGGCTCATCGCAAAAGATTTATGTTGGTCAACTGTATGCCATAGATCGCACACACAACTCTTTTCTGAATCGTATTTGATGGATTCACCATCGCACACAGTTCATGTTATTGGCGACGGACCTTAAACTATACCGTTTGCAATTAATGCATCACACACAGTTTCGTCGAAGGGTCTCTGATGCAAGTGTCGTCTGAGGACCATCCTGCAGTAATGATACCAAGTTTCATCTTGTACATCATATTGGTCATCACTTGCTCTCCTAAATGCCCCATCACGAATTCTTGAAAGGCACAATGAATTCTTCACTTTAGTTCCTTGTTTCTAGACATGATCAACCAAAACCCAACATATGATCTCATCATGATCTTCTCTTGATAAGATAGCTTGCATTCTTCTCCTTAATTATACTCTCAAGAACTTGATCCTTATAAGCCCGAATGTGACAATCTTTGAGATCCTCCAATGGACTCCACCTTGAACATAATTGGTTAGATGTTGATATCAATCTAGATGGCTTCATTAGATACATCCAAAAAACAACTACTATCCTCACTAGGCATTACACCCTAGCCCCGTGGGCACGAGAGTCAAAGACCCCGTCCGCACGGGGTGTCCACAGAGTTTAACACCCGACCCCATGTGGACGGGGGTCAAGAAGCTGGTGTGCACGGGGTGTCTAGAGATATTTCCCTCAACCCCGTGGGCACGACCCCTAGACCCCGTGCGCACAGAGTAAGCAGAGAGGATGCGAGAGGACTTCTTTGAGAGTCTTTTCATGGAACTCTTCCCACATAAATTCAACATGCTTCATGCATCACTATGGAACATTTATTTATATAAGATACAGTGCCCTTGATGCTCCATAGAAATTGCCATTGAATAACAAATCTGATAGCAAATCTTCATCTTTATGGCAATCATCCTTAAGGCTCCACCTATGTAATATCTTCAAATGTATCTTGATGAAGCATTGGTCCATAGAGATTGCCATTAATTACCAAAACCGTACTTAGGAGCTATATGCCCTTTCACAAGTGCTTCTACACGACGTGACGCACCGCACCGCACCGCCCTTATTTGGTCTTGAATTGTGCTAGTCTCTGGTCACATCGCCCGTCCCTTTCGGTCGTCATGATGATGGCCTTTCTTCATAGGCCTGCACCAGGCTACGTGGCATAGTCTGATCGGGCATTAAATGTCGAGTCGGTGGACTATCCCGCAACGGTCGACTGCCCTTGTGGTGGATATGTAGATGCTTGGGGTTCTATTTGCTTGGCAACATCAGGGGTGACACCTTTTATTTCTTGGATGATCTTTTGTGGCTGGTTTCAAAATCCTCGGGGAAGGGTACTACCTTGAGCATGTGGTACCCCGGTCTTCATTACCGTGACAGTAGCTTTGTTTGAAATACCTCCCTTTTGATTTTTGAATTGATTCACTAATAAAATTCACTCCAATCAAATTGGCAAATTTAACAAAGATTCAAATTATTATTTAGGACTTAAGAAAACAATGTTTCACCAAAATGAAACATTTTAATTGCCACCCTCTTTTCGGCTATTAATTTATTCCCTAATTTTTTTTAGGGTTCAGTCTAATTCCCAATTCCAATCTTATAGTTTCAATAATATATGGGTTATATGGAAATTATTTTCCAACCCAATTTACTTGATAGAAGTCACACACATTTTGTAGCTCAAATTTTGTTTTGTAAATAATCCCCAAGTAACAATTTAGGGATATGAATAATTCAAAATTTTATTTTGAGCCACAATTTCACTCAAACCAATCATGTCCTAGTCAAGACTAGCTAACATCAAGCAACCACAATGCAAATTCGGTTTTTTAGTTGTCCCTAGTTTATTTTCCACATTCCAAATTTGGGATGTGACACGTGTATTTGGGTTAACGCGCGCTTGATGCATGTATTGCGAGCGAATCGTCTTAGTTTGGCATGAACAAAGAGTGCCTTTATTCTTTTTATTAAAACATTAATTTTGTAAATTTTATATCTCATAAAACAATGACCCATATATGGTGAAGCCATTCCTAAATTCATATTAAATCAAAATATTTTCACCGATGCCATTTTAGCATTCCTTAGGGTTTTCTTTGTTTTTGTGCATTTATTGTGATCATTTTATTTCTTTTACGAGGAGCAGAAATCAATAGATTGAAAGGATTCGACATAGATTGAGTGGATACCAGAGCACTTTGAAGACCTTGCTGAGTCGCGTGAGCACCCTAATTTGATCGTATTGGACCCCATGTTTGCATTATATTTTTTCAAATTATTTTGTGCATTAAATGATAATTTCTTTAAGTGACTACTTAAGCTCTAGAGAATAGCTAAGTCCTATATGCTCGATGAAACGAAAGCCCCTTGATGTTGCAAATATCATACCTTGTCACCCACTTGCTATATCATACTTGTCGGATCTAGGTTTATGTTAAAAAAAACTTACCATGCTTTAGCATTTTAATAATGGGACTTGGAAAGATATTAGGACTCATTTACAAAAGAGAAATAATGTTTACAAAACCTTTTGGGTGACATTTACTGCCCAAGAGATGATTCTGAAAATATTTTTTACAAAAAAGAGAAATAAAAAACATATTTATAAATGTTCTCCCAAGAGGTTTTGTTTAAACTTTTTTTTTGAATGAAAGGGGTTTCCCCCTGCCCCATCTTTATTAAAATGAAGCAACCACAAGTCTTCTACAGCCAATACTCCAAACATAAGATCCACAATATTACAAACACCAATATTTTCATGCTAGACAAAGCTTGAGAGAGACCTCAACTCGCAAGAGCTCAACAACAACCACCATTTACTTAAAAGCTAGGTTTCCTAGTCCCTCTCCCACGTTTGCCTCCATGTGATCCGAAGAAGTTCCCCACGCCTCTTGTCCAACTGATTTATGAAGCTCCGCAGCAGATTTACCTAAGCACCGGAGAACAAAACCTTCCATTGGTTGAGATAGATATCCAACTTTGCAAGAATGCAATTTGCACTTCTCCAGGTTCGACCCTGAAAATAGAGCTCATTTCTAAGTTTCCATATACTCCACAAGGAGGCATCAACCACCATGTTAATCACACAGTTATTCTTATGATTCTTCCACATCATAATAATATCATCAAAATTTAAAATCTTCGGTTTATCAAGTGTCTTTGACAGGAAACCCCACAACTGTTTAGCTACTATGCAATCGGAAAAAAGATGTTGTACTGTCTCCTTACAACTACAAAAAAGGCAGGTATCATCCTCAACAGGTATGCGTTTCTCCAAATTATCCCTAGTTAAAACTTTATTATGAACACACAACTATAGAAAAACATGATTTTTTTGAGGACAAGCCACTTTCCAGAGACTGTCCCGTGTAGTAGAAACCACACCCCAAAGTTAATCTGATTATAAAAGGATTTGACTGTGTAAACCCCTTTTGGTTCTAACCTCCATACTGGTATATCAGGATCACTAGATATCTTCTCCTGGTTAACCACCTCAACAAGATGGGTCCAGAGAGAAAGACCTGCCTGATCCACACACCTTCTGAAGGTCAACCTCAAGGTACTACCGTCCCACACCTGGGATACTGTGCAATCAATCTGATTACAAATTTCATACAACCCCCAAAACTGAGTTTTCAGGGAACAATCCCCAGCCCAAACATCCTCCCAGAACTTAATAGATTCACCATTTCCTAACTTCCACTTATAAAAAACTTTAGCTCCATTTAGAACCCAGGTGATACTCTCCCAAAAAACTGAGCCATTATTACCCCCACTCCACAGGATGTTATTGGAGTTAGACATATATTTATATTTAATAATTTTCTTCCAATCCCTCTCAGACTCATCAAGAAAACGCTTCCCCCACGAGGCCAACAAGGCCATGTTGAACTCTTTCAGATTGGGGATCCCCAAACCCCCATATTCTTTCTTCCTGGTAATCTGCCCCCACCTAGCTAGGTGGTACTTATGTTGATCCTCTAAATCTCCCCAAAAGAAATGAGCCATTTGGGTGTTAATGGCATTAATCGCCCACTTAGGAAATTTGATCACAAACATAAGGTAGGCAGGAATGCTAATTATACATGCACAAAGCAGAACAATTTTCCCTTTGTAAGTTAGAAATCTCCCCATCCAACTAGATAGGTTTTTAATAATCCTATCTATAATTGGTTGGATATCCTCCCTCCTAAGATTATCATAATGAAGAGGGACTCCCAGATATTTTATGGGAAACCTCCCAAGTTTACAACAGAATATCTGTGCAAACTCCTTAGCCAGCTCTTCTTCCACATTAATGGTCATAAGATCACTCTTGTGGAAGTTGATCTTTAACCCTGAGAGATTTTCAAAACAAGACAACAACCATTTAAAATGTCTAGCTTTATTAACAGAATTCTCTAAAAAGAGAATACTATCATCTGCATATTGCAAACTAATTACCCCCCTGGAATAATATGAGGCAGAAGCCCCGCAATCAAACCTTGATCAACAGCTTTCTGTAACATCTTGGTAAACACATCAGCAACCAGGTTAAAAAGCATTGGGGAGGAAGGGTCCCCTTGCTTAAGCCCTTTACCCCCAAGGAAATGAGGTCCCACAATATCATTAATCTTAACACTAAAGGTGTTGTTGATCATAATACTTTTAATCCAGGAAATTCACTTATTTCCAAAACCCCTGGATTGAAGCATATCAAAAAGAAACTCCCAACTTACTGTATCATAAGCCTCCTCATAATCAAGTTTAAGAACCAAGCCCTGAGTCCCAGATTTCTTAACTTCATGAGCCATAACCACACTCTCCAAAATATATCTCCCCTTAATAAAAGTAGTTTGATTGGAGGAGATTAGTCTATGCCCAATAGGTGTCAATCTATTGGTCATAGTTTTAGAGAAGATCTTAACACAACAGTTACTTAAACTAATGGGTCTAAACTTTTTCATATCCTTGGCAACTTGCTCCTTAGGGATAAGAACAATCAGAGGAAAGTTTAGCCTATGAATATCAAGTTTACCCCTCTCAAAGTCTCTAACTAACTCCATAAAGTCTTTTTTAATCACCTCCCAGAAGGACTGATAAAATAGGAAATAGAGACCATCCGGGCCAGGGGCACCATTGGCATAACTGCCAAAGATGGAAGTTTTAATTTCTTCCTCAGAAAAATATCTTTGGAGGGAAATATTCTCCTCCTTAGTTACCAAATCTTCCTCCTCCCAAAAGGAAATCCCCGTATTAATATTAAGCTTTGGTTCAAAGCTAAACAACTTTTTATAAAAGGAAGTTGCTACCTCTAACATCCCCTCAGTGGATTGAACCGGACCATTATCCCCAATCAACACTGAAGATGGTTTTTCTGGTGTCTATGATTAGCCAAAGTATGAAAATAAGCATTGTTCCGGTCCCCATCTATAATGTTACGATCCCTCGCTTTCTGCCACTAGGCAGTTTCCTCTTGTTTCCAGATAAGATCCAGTTCTAACTTGATAGCATTAAGCCTGTCTATGTCTCCTGAATTTAAATGATTTTTTCCTGAAAACACATCTAAAATATCGTATTCGAGCATAAGCTCCCTCTTCTTTTTCTTAAAACCAGCCTCCATATTAACACTCCAGCCTTTAATCTTTTTGCAAATGAGTCTAATTTTATTCATCCATCTATCTATTGGATCTCTCCCTTGAACAGGGGTATTCCAAATACCTGTCACTAATTCTTTGAACCCAGGTTGGTCAAGCCACCACTTCTCAAATCTAAAAGGTTTTGGGGAGGTAACCCTCCTACCCCCAGTATCTAGGATCAGAGGGGTATGGTCACTTCCCACTCATGGTAGGGCAGACAACACTGACATGGGAAAATGCCCATCCCAAGAGGTAGAAACCAGGACCCTGTCAATAGCTGCAAATATAGGATTTTCTTGATTATTGCTCCAGGTATAACACCTATTAGCCACATTAATCTCCATCAAAGCCCACTTATTAATCCAGTCTTTGAACAAGTAGACTAACTGGTGATTAACTACCCCATTATTCTTGTCAGTAACTGATCGAACCAAATTAAAATCCCCCCAAAAATAGCTGGGTAAGACAGCCCAGCCATCACATCATGGAGCTCAACTATAAACTCTAGCTTCAGCTCATTGTATGTTGTGCCATAGACTGCCACAAAGTGCCAAATAAAACCATCTTTCCTGCCCTTAACTGTAGTAATACAACAGTACTTTTTATCCACAAAACCAATGATCTCAAACAGATTTTTATTAAGACCCACAAGGATCCCCCCTGCTGTGTTAATTGCAGACAATGAGTCCCAAGTATACTCTCTGCTCCCAGCAATCTTATTTAAGGTATTCACATCGATATTCTCTTTCTTGGTTTCAAAGAAACCAACAAGTCAACCTTGTTGTTTTTCAGAAAATCACACAGGCACTGAATTTTCCCAGGTGTACCTAGACCACGAACATTCCAAAAAGCCCCAATCATTCAATCCTAAAAGGATGTGACAAGCCACAAGGCTTACTTTTGGTTTTAATTTTAGGACTATTCAATTTCTCATCAGCACTGCCATCTGATGTAATAACTGAATCTTGTCCCTTAGTAATAACATCTAGATTCTCCTCCACATTTAAGGTATCAGGAAGAACAATCTTAATGTTGTTCTCTGCAAACTGAATACCCTTAACTTTCTCCTCATAAATCATCTCAGAAATAATATTTACCTATTCCTCTTCATTCCTACCTATGCAAATATCTACCTTATCTATATCAGAAATTAAAGTTTTAGGGGACAAAGCAACAAAAGATTTACCTTTGAAAGTATTGGGAACCTCCAAATTCTTTTTCAGCATATAAGCAGCAGCTTTGTCCATGATTTTGACACCTCCATGTCCCCTGGTGTTTGGTTTGTTGTTGAGGACAGGGCCCCACTTCCCCTCCTTGGTGGAGTTCTTCTTCTTCTTTAGTCCTGTCTCTTTTTCCAGGGTGTCCAACAAAGATCTTTTGGTTGATCCCAGGATAGTAGCCATCACTTTAGTCAGACATTGCATCCGAGGAAGAACCCCCTCCCCCTCCTCATCAGACTCCATCATCTCTATTTTCTGAAGTTGTTCAGAGCAGTAGTCCAGATGAGCTGACATATCCATCACCGTGGTACATTTGGGAGATTCCATCTCCACCTCCATCTCCCTTTCCCCATCTGTCACCATATTCCTCATGGACTTCATCCATCACAATGTGGGGGTGAAACTCAACTGCAGAAACAACCATCTTCTGAACACTTTTGCTGCTGCTCCCAGCTTCCATATTCTTGTTTGTTTAAACATTTTTTAATATAAGCCCGCATTTCCCTCAAGTCCTGTAATTGAAGCGCTAAATCTTGGCTAAGCTTATTTACTTTGAATATGTCCAAGCCCCACAACAGTAGGAATATGATGTCCTATGGTGACAATGTATGGTATTAGCAAATAACCCTTTTATCGAGCATATGGGACATATATATATATGTAAATCTTAAATGGCCATTTATAGAAATTATCATTTAATACAAAAAATACATTGGGAGAATATAACGCAAGTATGGGTCCAACATGATCAAAGTCTGTCTGAGCAAGGCCTTAAAAGTTATCTTTGGATTTATGATATTCTACTCGCCGGAAAAATGAAAGCAACACCCGATAAATAAGCGGGACATACAGGGTACGTATTATATTTTTACAACCTTTCCTACTCTTATTGCTAAGTGCGTGATTTTATACATGGCACTATTAATTTTTTAACCATGAATTTGTGTTATTAAGTTTCTGGGAATTATATAGAAAAGAAAAGAGAAAACGTTACTGGGAATCGCAGGCCCAAGTGTGGAGAGACAGGCCCAAAAATCGGAAAAAGGGCCCATCCGAAGTGGGAAGTGTTTTCCCCCCGGGAACAGGGGAGCGCGACGGTGGGAGCCGAAGAGGAAAACGCCGGTGAATTTCGGTGCCGTTGGGGAGCACTAGTATATATTGCCCGTCATCTTCTCGGTTCCATGCAAAGAATCGATCCCCCCCCCCCCCCCCACCGGCGTTCCGAAATTAACCTTTCCCGTCGTGGCAGCCGGCAGAATTTGCTGGGGGAGGTTCCGCTTGCAGCGGCGAGGCAAGCCCCTCGGCCTCCAAGCGAAGCAACCTCGTCGGCCGCAATGTCCGGCGGCAAGTCCACGGCGCCTCCGGCCTCGTCTGCAAGAAGCCTGACCTGGTCGGCCGCAGTGTCCGGCGGCAAGTCCACGGCGCCCCCGGCCTCTTCTACAAGAAGCCTGACATCGTCGGCCGCAGTGTTCGGCGGCAAGTCCACGGCGCCCTCCGCCTCGACTCCAAGAAGCCTGACCTCGTCGGCCGCAGTGTCGGGCGGCAACTCCACGGCGCCCTCGGCCTCGACCACAAGAAGTCTGACCTCGTCGTCTTCAACAGCCGGCGGCAAGTCCTCGTCTGCAAGAAGCCTCACATTGCAAGAAGCGCCTTCGACGGCAAGTTGTCAGCGAGGTTTCTCCTTCACCAGGAATGACGGCAAGGATCCAATGTTATCTGCAACGCCGTCATCACCTGACCCGATCGTAGACGTGTGGCTTGAGAACCTGGACAGGACCTTCGTGAAGATTGAAACCATTTTCTCATCCATGGACGGTAAAACGGAATTCGTCATCGGACCTCAGCTGGGTACGGAGTGTTTTCCCCAATCTTTATGACCTCAAGGTCTTGCATAAGATCGGTTACTGCACCACCGCCTCGGAGACCGGCCGTGCGAACCTCGGCGCATTCGCAGAAGACATAGGGGCCAAAAGGATCGGGGGTTCTCATACAGCCGGGTCTGATGCTCTCCTTAATCTCGAGTGCTACGCTACCACAGGGCCGTCCTTCGGGAGCATCCGTTTTCCCCAATGATACGATTTCGTGGGCATCTGTATGGGGTCTGCGGTTCACTGCCACAGGATCCCGCCGGGGTTGACATGTTGGTCAGGAAAATCAACCTTAATTAGTTCAACCTGCATGGATGCACGCCCCAGCTGTACAGCTTGTTTCCAATGTTCGGCACCGTCTCGGTGGAGATCACCTTTGGATCGAGCTTGAGGACGGACAGCTACGCGCTGGCACTGGAGGACTTAGCAAGGATCACGAGTGCTGATTTGGAGATAGGAGTGTTTGATCCAAGAGGGTGGCAGGCCCATGCAACCGTTTGGAGGCTCGAGGTTGGGGGATCTTCCACTGGCAGAACCAGCTTAACACTAGTTGGAAATGTCCTCCGGCAGTCTGGAGCCGTGTGCCAGCCATCACTCACCTGGTTATCATCCTCAAGTGCAACATTTGTCTTCCTGGTGCGGGCTCTGACCAGGACCGGATAGCCGACTCAAGTTCCTGCAGTCATGCGGTAGGTTCTTTCCCAACCTGTGCGTCGTTCCAGCCGAAGCCGAGGAGGAAGAGGGTGGTGAGAGGCCAGCAGCGCCAGGTGTGGTGGTAACTCTCCGCAGATATCGAGCCTTGCCCCTGCAAGAGCGCTTGACAAAGTGCAGCATCACGGACTTACTGGAGCCTGACGAGCCTGCTGCTGCAGCTTAGGGAGATGGGTTCGGAAGCAAGAAACGGATGAGCTGAAACGTCGGGCATGGAGGATGTGTCCTCTTACTTTTTTGTTGTTATCCATGTATGTGTAGGATTCTTCGATTCATTTATCGATGGACGCGTTAGCTAATTGATTGATGAATTTGTTGGAGTTTCGATTTGTCTGAATTTGGTTTGGTTTTGGTGTGGGAGACTGAATTTGTTTTGAACTGAACCTGTTTTGTTCTCGGGGGTGTCAGCAATGTTTTTTTGGAGGGGTAGGGAGGGTGTCAGCAATGGCGCGCCAGGTTTTCTTTGCAGCAGCAGAGCAGAGCAGAGCAGAAGCGGCCCAGCAGCCCAAGCCCAGGCCCAAACGTCTCGTCGTGTTCGCGTCACGGACGACGAGGTGGAGCGAGTTTATTATTTGGCAGACGATGATGGAGTGGGTTTTGTTTTCTGGTAATTTGCGAGACTTTTTTGTTTTGTTTCGGCCTCGAGTGAATTTCATTTCTTTTTCGGGGGAGGAGGTGGAGCAGCTCCAGCAATGGCGACGTGTCGTCGTGTGAATTGTGATGGTTGTGGGTGGACTAGGGCCCTGCGGCCCAAGCCCAACCCAACTCTTGTGTCCTCTTTTGTGTCTCTGTCATGGACGAGGAGGGAGGAGCTGAGGCGGCGCCGGCGGCCAGATCCAGCTGCGGTGGACGAGGAGGGCAGAGCCGAGGCGCTGCGGTGGACGAGGAGGGCAAAGCCAAGGTGCCGGCGGCCAGATCCAGCTGCGGTGGACGAGGAGGGAGGAGCTCTTCTGCCACGATTACGGCTCACCTCGACCCCAGCGAGATCCACCGGCGACCTGCTGTGTTCTGCTCTTGTGGCTGTTAGACCTTTCAGCCTGAGCATTGATAGTTGTGGATGACACTAGGAGAGTTGGGACAATTTTCGTTGGTTTATTTCTCACAGAATGCCATGCCAACCTGAGGGGTTGGGGATACATATTTATAGGTTGCTAGCCAGCCAAGCATATGCTAAGATGCTAGTCTAAGATGCTGCTAAGATGCTAGTCCAAGATGCTATCCTAACTGCCAGTCCTTGATGGTCAAGGATTCTATCCTAACAGCCACAAGGACCATGTGATGCAGCCCCACAAAAAGGACTATGTGCTGCAGCCCCACAAAGACCATAGTACATAGACTTATCCATCATTCTCCCCCTAAGTCTTGTACGTCGTCTTGTGGGAGAGTCGAATCATCCCAATCTTGGAGCAGAGTTGGAGGAACTTGATCCTCCCAAGAGGCTTGGTGAGCAGGTCTGCGAGCTGGTCTGTGGTGTTGATGTAGCTCGCCTCGATGCTCCCTTCTTCCAAGCAGCTGCGGATGAAGTGATACCTCAATCGGATGTGCTTGCTCCGTTCGTGAAAAACGGGGTTCTTTGCCAGAGCCAGGGCGGACTTGCTGTCCACCAGGAGCTGCACCGTTCTGGTGTCTCGGACGAGGAGATCACCAAGCAGTCGAGCGAGCCAGAGCGCCTAAGTGCAGGCGGTGGAGGCCGCTATGTACTCGGCCTCACAGCTGGACAGGGCCACCACCTGCTGCTTGACCGATTGCCAGCTCACGAGACACTTGCCGAGGAAGAAGAGGATCCCGCTCGTGCTCTTGCTGGTGTCGATGTCGCCGGCGTGGTTGCTGTCGCTGTACCCGACGAAGTGTGCCGCCCCCGGACACCTAGGGTAGTGGAGGCCGTGGTCGAGGGTCCCTGCCACGTAGCGGACGATCCTCTTCACTGCCTGCTAGTGCTCCGACGTCGGTCGCTCCATGAACCGACTGACATAGCCGACGGAGAATGCCAAGTCCGGCCGTGTGTGGGCGAGGTAGCGAAGGCTCCCCACAAGGCGTCGGTACTGCGTAGCGTCCACTTCCTCCGTCGTGCTGTCGCGGCTCAGTTTCAGCCTCTCCTCCATCGGAGTGAGAGCTGGGTGGCAGTCGGTGAGCCCAGCTAGCTCAACGATGCGCTTGGCGTAGGCGGACTGTCGAGGCGCGATCCCGGAGTGATCCTGGTGCACCTCGATCCCTAGATAGAAGGAGAGGAGCCCCAGATCACTCATCTGGAAGGTGGCCTTCATGTCTTCCTTGAACGCCGCCATCTCTGCATCTTTGATGCCGGTGATCACCAAGTCGTCAACATAGACGCCCACCAGCAGGGCATTTCCTCCACTGCCCCGTCGGTAGACGGCCGCCTCATGCGGGCTTTGCTCGAAGCCCATCTTCTTTAGCGTGGAGTCCAGCTTGGCGTTCCACGCCCTAGGTGCCTGCCGTAGGACGTAGAGAGCCTTACGCAGGCGGAGTACCTTGCCCTCCTGGCCAGGGATCGCAAATCCCGGTGGTTGATGCACATAGACTTCCTCCAAGTCGCCGTTGAGGAATGCCGACTTGACATCCATGTGATGGACACGCCAGCCCTCCTGGGCAGCTAGCGCAAGGAGAAGTCGCACGGACTCCATCCATGCCACGGGAGCGAAAGCGTCGTCGAAGTCGACTCCTTCCTGCTGCAAGAAGCCTCGGGCCACCAAGCGAGCCTTGTGCTTGATGATGGAGCCGGCTCCATCCCTCTTCAGCTTGAACACCCACTTAAGGGTGATTGCGCGGTGACCACGAGGGAGGTCAGCGAGCTCCCAGGTGCGGTTCTGCTCGACCGCATCCATCTCCAACTGCATCGCGGCGCGCCATGCCGCGTCTTTCTCGGCCTCTGCAAAAGACCGAGGTTCGCCGTCCTCACACGCGAGTTGTAGCTGCGCCTCCAGGTCGCGTGGCACCAGTCCCGGCGCCAGCTGGTCGCCGAGTAGATTATCCATCATACGATACCGTAGCGGTTCGCCGCTATGATACGCGTCGATGCGCTCCTCGTCGTGAGTGAGCGGGGAAGCGAACTTCATCGGGTTGTGCTCTGCGTGAGCTGGTGCTGATGAAGACGAGCCTGGAGTGGTGACTGTCGGGGCTGGAGTATGCGGCGTCGCCGGTTGTGGTGTCGTCGACGTAGCAGGCACCGGAGTCGATGAAGTTTTGGGGGCTGGGGTAGACGTGCTCGGCGAAGAGGAGCTGCTTGCTCCCCCAGCTTCCTTGAAGTGGACGTACTCGACAATGAAGTCGTCATACGTCGGCGTCGAGCCGTCGTCCACCGCCTTGTCCCATTTCCACCCTCACCCTTCGTTGAACACGACGTCTCGCACCGTGCACACACGCTGTGTCTCTGGGTCGAGGATGCTGTAGGCCTTTGAGCCCTCCGCATAGCCGATGAAGACTCCCGGAGTACTCCTGTCGTCGAGCTTGCCGATGTGGCCGAGCTCTTTGGCGAACGCAAGGCAGCCAAAGACCCGCAAGGGAGAGACCGCCGGCTTCCGCCCATGCCAGGCCTCGTACGGCGTCCTGCCGTCGAGTGCCTTAGTAGGCGAGCGGTTGAGGATGTAGACGGCCGTTAGCACCGCCTCTCCCCAGAAAACAGCAGGCATCCCTCTCTGCTTGAGGAGAGCCCGAGCCATCCCCACAACCGTCTGGTTGCGCCGCTCGACAACGCCGTTTTGCTGCGGGCTGTACGGCGCGGAGTAGTGGCGTTGGATGCCCTCATCAGCGCAGTACGACGCGAATTCAGCCGCCGTGAATTCGCCACCGTTGTCAGTGCGCAACACGCGCAGTTTGCAGCCGCTCTCCACCTCCACAACAACCTGCACACGCCTGATGGCGTCCGGCGCCTCTCCCTTATTGCCGAGGACCATCACCCACATGTAGCGAGAGAGGTCGTCGACGAGCAGCAGGAAGTAGCGTCGACCTCCTGGTGTGGCTGGCGTCACCGGGCCGCACAGATCTCCGTACACGAGCTCCAGCCTCTCCTTGGCCCGAAAACTCGCCTGCTGGGGAAAGGGGAGTCGTCTCTGCTTCGTCAGCACACAGATGTCGCAGAACTGCTCCACATGGTCGAGGCATGGTAGGCCTCGCACCATCTCCTTGGCACTTAGACGCTTCAGGGCCTCAAAATGAAGGTGCCCAAAGCGCTCATGCCATTGCCACGCCTCGTCGTCCCGACGGACAGCGAGACAGACCGGTTGTGCCACCTGCACATCAAGGACGTAGAGTCGATTTTCGCCTCTGGGTACCTTGGCGAGAAGGCGACGCTGGCGATCCCAGATGCGTAGGACCCCATGCTCAATCAGCACGCGTGAGCCGTTCTCATCCAGCTGTCCCAAGCTGATGATGGAGTTCCTTAGCGCGGGGATGTAGTAGACACCGGTGAGCAGCCGGTGCTCTCCCGTCTTGGTGGTGAAGATGACGGAGCCGACGCCCTTAATTTCCACAGCTGAGGCATCCCCAAACTTGACGGAGCCTCGCGCGTCGGAGTCGAGCTCGGCGAAGAATTCCCTTCGACCGGTCATGTGGTGGGTGGCGCCGGCATCGAGGCACCACCCCGCAGTCTTGTCCTTCCCGGAGCCATCGCCGAGAAGAGTGTGTGCTTTTGGCTCGTCGAGGTGGAGGGGAGCCTTTGCGACTGGTGTCGCTGAAGGTAGCTCGATGCTTGCATGCGCCATGAACAGAGCCGTCTCCTCCTCCGCCGCCTGTGCGACGTGAGCCTGGACTTGTCGTGGTTGGCGACACTCATTGGCCCAATGGCCAAGCCGACCACAGTTGTGGCAGCTGTTGTCCTGTGCCGGCTTGGGCTTGCCAGCGACGCCGTCCTTGGCGCCTCCGCGGGCATCACCTTCGGCACGTCCTTGTGCCTTGCCGCCCCTTCGCGCCTTGCGCTGCTTGCCGCGCTTGCGGCCGCCCGTCGTGGAAGAAGGCTCCCCCTTCTTCTTGTCACCAAGGCTGGCATCCCACTGCTCCCGAGTTAGAAGCAGCTTCCCGTCGGTGGTGATGGGCCCCGAGGGAGGTTGTGGCTCGTCGGTGTCGACGACCTTGAGGCGACCTATCGCCTCCTCGATCGTCATCGTGGAGAGGTCCAGCAAAGACTCAATCGAGCGAGCCATCTGCTTGTACTTCTCGGGAATGCACCCAAAAAGCTTCTCGACAGCTCTCTCCTCGGTGTAGGTGGCATCGCCGAACTTCACCATCTTCTGCAGTAGAGTGTTGAGACGGAGAGCAAAGTCATCAACGTCCTCACCTGGCTTGAAAGCCAGGCTCTCCCACTCCTTACGAAGTGCCTGCAGTGTGGACTTGCGAGCACGGTCGCTGCCGATGCGTGCCGCGGCGATGGCGTCCCAAGCCTCCTTGGCAGTCCGCTTGTTGGAAAGCGAGAACTGCATCTCGGGCGGGACTGCGGCAATGAGGGCGTCCAGCGCCCGTCGATCTTCTTGGTGGTCGACGTTGCTGTCCTGGACTGCCTCCCACAGCCGCCGCACCTGGAGCCTGATCTTCATGATCGCGGCCCACTCGACGTAGTTGGTTTTAGTGAGGGTAGGCCACCCAACACTGGGACCAACATCCCTGACCACAGTCCGGACCTCGTAGAGGCCACGGTCCTGGTCGTTGCAGCCGCCGTCGCCGTGCGCACCTCCACCTGGAGCGCGGGCGTGCTCGGCTGCCCACTGCGCTGTCCGCTCTTGCGCCACTTTCGCACGGTCTGCGTCGGCACCTCGTCCGCAGGCGTGGAGCCGTTGGAGCTGCCGGAGCCGACGCGGAGTGCCTTGGCACCCGCTGTAGCCTCACGTGCTGCCTCCGCTGCTGCTGCTGCTTCTACCTCCGTCCTGGCTGCTTCTACCTCCGCTCTGGCTGCTGCCAGCTCCGCTGCAGCCAGCCTTGACACCCTTGCTGCCGCAGCAGCTGCTGCTACAGCTGCTCGCTCACGCTCCTCTGCCACGGCGCGCTCGACCTCCTGCCGGCGTCGTATGCTCGAGGTAGCCGTGTGCTGAGAGCGACCTGCAGACATGGCTCGCTGCAGGGGGGCTGTTGCGTGAAGAGGAGGTTGTTGCTGACGAGTTGCTGCTCGACAGTCCGGAGGGAGGGAGGTAACTAGGGGCAGTCGGAGCAGCTGCTGCTACCGGCTTAGGCTGCTCAGCTCCCGGTGAGAGAGGTGAGCAGGAAATGCTCAGGGTGCAAGATAACGAGGCTCTGATACCACTTGTTAGACCTTTCAGCCTGAGCAGTGATAGTTGTGGATGACACTAGGAGAGTTGGGACAATTTTCGTTGGTTTATTTCTCACACAATGCCATGCCAACCTGAGGGGTTGGGGATACATATTTATAGGCTGCTAACCAGCCAAGCATATGCTAAGATGCTAGTCTAAGATGCTAGTCTAAGATGCTGCTAAGATGCTAGTCCAAGATGCTATCCTAACTACCGGTCCTTGATGGTCAAAGATTCTATCCTAACAGCCACAAGGACCATGTGCTGCAGCCCCACAAAGGACTATGTGCTGCAGCTCCACAAAGACCATAGTACATAGACTTATCCATCAGTGGCGACATACCTCGACACCAGCCAGATCCACCGGCGGCCGGCGGGCGACCTGCTTTGCTCCGCTCTCCCGACCCCAGCCAGACCCACCGGCGGCCGAGGTGAGTCAGGGCAAGGCCGGTGTTCCGTTCCGTTGTATTGTTGTGCATCTGCTATTCTCCGGCGATTTAGACGTGCGCAATGGTTTCTTTGGTTTTGGTTGTCGGACAACCATCCATCGTCTGCAGGTTAAAGGTCTGTTCCTTCGCTTTTGTAACTTCATTGTTTGGGATGGTTGTCAGATCAGGTATTGGAATGGTGCTTGGCTGCAAGATGGACTGTTCTTCTTATGGTACAACCACTGTTTTTGAGTCGTGTGACTATTTGTCGACTAATCGACGAGTCGCACTTCCAGGGTCGACTCAAACCCCTCGACTAGTCGCACTTCCAGGGTCGACTCAAACCCCTCGACTAGTCGATCTGCTAGGCGCTACCACAGAACGACTCATTGGCTTGAAAACCTTTGGTAGAAACTTATAACAGTTCTATATGGCTGATTTCAAGATTTTTGCAATCAGTTTAGAACTTGGGTTAAATAAGTAGCTGGAAGGTGGCCAACATGATGTTGGTTGGTTGTTTCTATTGTTCCATGTCGGACTATAAAGCACCATACTAGTCATCGATCAGTTACCATCTTAATTCTTAGACCATGTTTTACACTGATTATGTACTTGCATAAAGCACAGTGTTCAAACCACTGAGGCTCCTGGCTACTCAAAAGCTGCACTAATTTGATATTTCTACCGCTCTAATAGACATTGGATTCAAACAGCAGTAATTTTTTGAGTAGGTAATCTGGTAATAGATTGAAATCAGCCATATATAGAACTGAAAGTAACTGAAGATGCATGTACAGTTTTTTTTCTGTTTTTGGTCTGCTAGGCGGTAAAGTCATGGCAAATTTGAAGAACTATTCAAGTTAATTCCAATTTTTCACGTTTGTATCCAATTTCAGTCCATAGGGATATGGTGTACAGTGTGTGGATTAAAATGCATGATACCTAAACAACAGTCAGGTAAAATGATGTGCTTTCTGTCGTTTTTGTAGCCCTTATATCTGGTTTGAGATTCATTCGTTCTGTATGTATAAGGATGACTCAATTGGGTTTTGGCGATCCCCCATTTATCTTTGGCCCTCTGCTTCTCTGCATGTTTGTATCATCAGAACTCAGAAATGAGGCAGGGAGGACATGTCCAGGCCTGCACTCGTCAACCCTCTGCTGCGGCTCAAGCCCCCCTTTCTATCCATCTTTTTTTGAATGGTCAAGGCCCTCTGCCTGTTACAATCACATCCCAGTAGAAAATCATCACTGGCCTTCTCCAACAAAGGTGCTATGAAGGGCCCACCCGGCATAACTTGTGGGTCTGCCCCTGCATGGACACTTCTCTGTCTTTCTTTGGTAGCACAGTTTAGTTCTTGGGATGCCACTCTTCTGGCTATGACCGACATCATGTCTTCCGAATACTCATGTTTTGTGTATTAGGGATGCAGTCGCTGCTGGAAAAACTGTTTGTTTGATCTTCTTTTATAATTTGTTCCTTCAGTTTTCTAAGTGGTTCATGCTCTGAAAATTATGTAAAGTAGTACTATTTGTGAAGCATGTTTTATGCTCTGAAAAATGTGATATTCATGGTTCATGCTTTTAAGTCCATTCCGGACTTCACATGTGTGATTTGCTTTTGTCAACAAATATCTACAAACGATTGTTTTATAAGCTTCACAATTATCTGCTGGTGCCATTAGCTATAATTTAGGGCATGTCATATGTTCTTTTTTCTTTCTTAGTACTTGGGATCATTAGACATTGTGGAAATACGTTTCAGCTACAGTGTCATACATATATTGTTACAACCATTCCAGTTTAACGATATAAAAGAACTGAAGCTTCTTTGCATTTGGATCGGAAAATGCATGGTTCAGATGGTGGACTCTCTTGCCTCAACAAGTGCTGCAATGCGATTCTGAAGGTAAATTCGTTTAAGCTTGTGAGGCTATTGCGGCGGACCCAAGGGGTACTCTTCAACTAGGCTGATGAAACTGAAATTGCTGAGGAGGAGGACCTGAAGAAGATGAATGTATGTATTTCATTCTTCTAACTATTGTGAAGGTATATATACTCAACACTCCTGTTCAATGTCTCAATCTTATTTTCCATTTCAAGTCTTGTATACTATGCAGCAATTTTTCGAGAAAACGCAAAAGACTTTTGCGTTTCATTTCATTGAAAAGATAGGGGTTTGGGTTACAATCCTCCTAGGAGGTAGTTACAGGGTCAGGAAAGAAAATCAGTGGACATCCCAGGTCTGCGGGATCGCGGCTTTGGGGCCTTGTGCGCCGGCTCTGGCCCAAAGCGCTGCTTCCTCCTTGATCTTCGCAATCAGGCTAGTGGTCGAGGGGTGGTCTCTGTCAAACACGCAGTCATTTCTGTGTTTTCATGTCATCCAAGGCACGAGCAGGGTCATGGATGCGAGGCCTTTGCGCATTAGCTTCGGCGTAGCTCGTCTCGCGGTGGTCCACCAAGCATTGAGTGAGTCCTCGCCATCAGGTGGGCGACAGGGCATCCTCAGCCAGGCCAGGGCCTCGTGCCAGACCTGTTGAGAGAATGGGCAGGCGAGGAGGAGGTGGTGCATGGTTTCTGGTTCCTGGTCGCATAGGGGGCACCGTGGGGGGTGCTGCAACCCTCTTCTGGCTAGCCGGTCAGCCGTCCAGCAGCGATCGAGCCGGGCGAGCCAGTGGAAGAAACGGACACGCGGCGGCGCCCAACACTTCCAGGTGAGTTTCCAGGCATCGCATGGGATGGAGCCGTGGAAGGTGGCTTTGTAGGCCGATTGCGCGGTGTAAGTGCCGCTAGCAGTCCACTTCCATAACAGGTGATCAGGCTCGGTGGAGAGCGTCATGTGTTCGATCTTGTGCCAGAGCTGTAGGTATTGCCCAACCTCTTGGATCCCAAGCACGCCATGGATATCTGGTGCCCATTTGTGAGCTTGCAACCCGTCGGCCACAGTCCGTAGCTTGCGCCGGTGCTTGGGGATGCATGCATGCAGCATGGGCGCAATTTCGCGGATGGCACGCCCCTCAAGCCATTTGTCTTCCCAGAAAAGGGCCAGCACCGAGCTGCATGGTGGTGGAGGCGAAGAAGTCGCGCTCCTCCGTCGAGAATTGCAGGTCGAGGCCACTCCATGCTCTGGTGTTGTCAGTGCGGCTGAACCACAGCCAGCGCATGCGCAGCGCCAGGCCGGAGCGCTCCAGGTCACGGACGCCGAGGCGACCAAATGAAATTGGGCGCGCGACACGTTGCCAATTGACATGGCAGTTGCCGCCCCGGGCATCGGTGCGCCCTGCCCAAAGGAACCCTCGCTGGATTTTCACCAGCGCTTTGACTGTCTTTTTCGGTGGTGCGAGCACGAGTAGCTGGTGAATAGGGATCGCGCTCAGGACAGTTTTAACGAATGCGAGGCGACCAGCCTTGTTCATGAGGTGTGCCTTTCAACACAGGAGCATGTCGGCGGTCCTGTCGACGACGAGCTGTAGCTGGGCTGCAGTTGGGCGCCGGATTGTCAATGGGATGCCCAGATAGGTGATGGGCAGGTCCACAATGGGGCACCCCAGCAGGTCGACAATAGGCGCGGCTGCGACAGGGTCGTAGCGAATCAGCGTGGCGGAGCTCTCCAGGAAGTTAACCTGGAGTCCAGAGGCGCGCCCGAAGAGTTGCAGGATGCTCTTTACCGCCTCGATGTTGCCGTGCGAGGGGTGGCAGAAGAGGATCACGTCGTCGGCGTAGAGCGAGACGACGGGAAGCGAGCGACGGGGGTGTATTGCTGTAGGATGCCGAGCTCGGTGGCGCGGTGCAGCAGGCGCCCAAGGGTGTCCACCGCGAGGATGAAGAGCTGGGGCGACAGGGGGTCGCCTTGTCACAGGCCGCGGCGGTGCCAGATGGCGGGGCCAGGCGCGCCGAGCACCTTGGTGCTGGCTGTTGAGAGGAGAATCGCCAGCCAGTCCAGGAAGCGGTCGCCGAAGCCGTATTGGCGCAAGACTTCGAAGAGGAACGCCCAGTTGATCGAGTCGAAGGCGCGTGCTAGGTCCAGTTTCAGGAGCACGCGCGGGGCTCCAAGTTGGTGTAGCACGCGCACAGATTGCCGGACGAGGACGAAGTTGTCGTGCAGGCTGCGCCCTGGGATGAACGCGTTCTGGTTTGCGCTGACGAGGTCATTGAGCTTGGGGGCGAGGCGTAGCGACAGGACCTTCGGGAAGACCTTGGCCACAAGGTGGATCAGGCTTATGGGCTTGTAGTCGGCAAGTTCGGCTACGTCCGCACGCTTGGGGATCAGCGTGAGGAGTGCCTGGTTCATGGAGCTGAAACCTCGTCCCCTTAGCACGTATAGCTGCTGGAACACGTCGAGGAAGTCCTGTCGAACAATGGGCCAGCAGGTGTGCAGGAATTCGACGGTGTAGCCATCCGGTCCTGGTGCCTTGCGCGCTGGTAATCGCTTTACCGCCTGCCAAATCTCCTCTGCGCTAAATGGCGCATCGAGGTCGGCAAGGTCGGCCAGCGTGATGAGGTCTGACAGGTCGAGGGTGCACTCTAGGGGCACCGTGGAGCCAAGCAGGTCGTCAAAATGTGCAAAGGCCGAAGCTGCCATGTCGCTGGGGTTGGTGATCACGTCGTTGCCCACGGTGAGGCTGTGAATCCTGTTCTTCTGCCGCCGGTACGTGCATTGGCGGTGGAAGAAGGATGTATTAGCGTCGCCGTCTTTTAGGAACGCGACGCGGGCTCGCTGGCGGGCGATGGAGCGCTTGTTGGAAATATGCCCTAGAGGCAATAATAAATTAGTTATTATTATATTTCTTAGTTCATGATAATCGTTTATTATCCATGCTATAATTGTATTGATTGGAAACACAATACTTGTGTGGATACATAGACAAAACACTGTCCCTAGTAAGCCTCTAGTTGACTAGCTCGTTGTTCAAAGATGGTCAAGGTTTCCTGGCCATAGGCAAGTGTTGTCACTTGATAACGGGATCACATCATTAGGAGAATCATGTGATGGACTAGACCCAAACTAATAGACGTAGCATGTTGATCGTGTCATTTTGTTGCTACTGTTTTCTGCGTGTCAAGTATTTATTCCTATGACCATGAGATCATATAACTCACTGACACCGGAGGAATGCTTTGTGTGTATCAAACGTCGCAACGTAACTGGGTGACTATAAAGATGCTCTAAAGGTATCTCCGAAGGTGTTAGTTGAGTTAGTATGGATCAAGACTGGGATTTGTCACTCCGTGTGAACGGAGAGGTATCTCGGGGCCCACTCGGTAATACAACATCACACACAAGCCTTGCAAGCAATGTAACTTAGTGTAAGTTGCGGGATCTTGTATTACGGAACGAGTAAAGAGACTTGCCAGTAAACGAGATTGAAATAGGTATACGGATACTGACGATCGAATCTCGGGCAAGTAACATACCGAAGGACAAAGGGAATGACATACGGGATTATATGAATCCTTGGCACTGAGGTTCAAACGATAAGATCTTCGTAGAATATGTAGGATCCAATATGGGCATCCAGGTCCCGCTATTGGATATTGACCGAGGAGTCTCTCGGGTCATGTCTACATAGTTCTCGAACCCGCAGGGTCTGCACACTTAAGGTTCGACGTTGTTTTATGCGTATTTGAGTTATATGGTTGGTTACCGAATGTTGTTCCGAGTCCTGGATGAGATCACGGACGTCACGAGGGTTTCCGGAATGGTCCGGAAACGAAGATTGATATATAGGATGACCTCATTTGGTTACCGGAAGGTTTTCGTGTATTACCGGAAAAGTTTCGGGCTCATCGGTAGTGTACCGGGAGTGCCGGGAGGGGTGCCGGGGACCATCGGGAGGGGTGTCACGCCCCAAGGGGTCTCATGGGCTATGGGAAGAGATAAACCAGCCCCTAGTGGGCTGGAATAAGTTCCCACTAAGGCCCATAAGGTTTGAGAAGGAAAAAACACAAGGTGGAAAGAGTTTCCAAGTGGGAAGGTGGAATCCTACTCCAAGTAGGATTGGAGTAGGACTCCTCCACCTCCAATTTCGGCCAAACCTTTAGGTTTTGAGGCTGCCTCCTACCCTCCCTTCCACCTATATATACGGAGGTTTTAGGGCTGATTTGAGACGACTTTTCTCACGGCTGCCCGACCACATACCTCCATAGTTTTTCCTCTAGATCGCGTTTCTGCGGAGCTCGGGCGGAGCCCTGCTGAGACAAGATCATCACCAACCTCCGGAGCGCCGTCACGCTGCCGGAGAACTCTTCTACCTCTCCGTCTCTCTTGCTGGATCAAGAAGGCCGAGATCATCGTCGAGCTGTACGTGTGCTGAACGCGGAGGTGCCGTCCGTTCGGTACTAGATCGTGGGACTGGTCGCGGGATTGTTCGCGGGGCGGATCGAGGGACGTGAGGACGTTCCACTACATCAACCGCGTTCACTAACGCTTCTGCTGTACGATCTACAAGGGTACGTAGATCACTCATCCCCTCTCGTAGATGGACATCACCATGATAGGTCTTCGTGCGCGTAGGAAAATTTTTGTTTCCCATGCGACGTTCCCCAACAGCGCTCGAGGAAGGCGAGGCCAAGGTAGGATGCTTTGATCTGACGGCGGAGCCAATCCTCATGTGGGATAGCATCCTGCTCTCCTGCGCAGTGTCGAGCTTGAGGAGGATCTCCCTGGAGACTGCAAGCTTTAGGCGCACGTTGCCCACTGTCTTGGAGCTCCAGCTCGTCAATTTGCGTGCAGTAGCCTGCATGCGGAGCATGAGGCGTCGGAAGGGATCGTCGTCGTGGACGGAGACCCATGCTTCCGCAACAATGTCTTGGAAGCCATCAAGACGTGTCCAGAAGTCCTCAAAGTGGAATCGCCGATGGGTTGGCGCAACCGGGGAGCAGTCGAGCAGGAGAGGGCTATGGTTGGAGACGACCGAGGCGAGGCAGCGCAGGTGGCACTCGCCGTGGAGCTCCTCCCAGTCCGCAGTGCAGAGGATCCGGTCCAGATGGACAAGCGTCGGTGGCGATTGCACGTTCGACCATGTGTAGCGGCGTCCATTGAGGTAAACCTCTTTGAGCGCTAGGTCGTTGAGCACGCGACGGAATCGACCCATCATCCGGCGGTTGACGTTGCCATTGCTTTTGTCTTCGTCCCGGTAGATAAGGTTGAAGTTGCCACATAGCATCCACGGGCCAGGGCACTCGACGCGAGCGTCGCAGAGTTCCTGCAGGAAGGCGATCTTGCCAGCATCGTTTTGTGGGCCGTAGACGACCCTGATCCACCAGGGAACACTAGCTTCGGCCGTAGTGGAAACCCTGGCAGATAGTGTATTGGCGGTGAAAGAGGGATCGGTGATGGCCACCTCTCGACTTTTCCATGCCAGCAGGATGCCGCCGCGGGTTCCAGTCGCGGTGAGGTAGACATAGTTGTCGAATTCCGAGCCTAGGGTCTCGAGGACAATCGACGAACAGATCAATTCCATCTTTGTTTCTTGAAAGCAAGCGATCGAGGCACTAGTGGTTACAATCAGTGATCTAATGGCAAGACGACGGGCGCACATGTTCAGTCCGCGCACGTTCCACACAAGGATCTTGGGGCCGCAATTCATGGAACAAGATATCGACGGGAAGGCGCAGGGCGCAGCTACGCCTCAATCGGGCTGCCCGCGATCACCATGGTGATCGGCGCCGTTGTGGGATCGGAGGGGAGCTCAGGATCAACCAGCGCGGCTATGGCGGCGAGGACGGTTATGGGGAGCGGGATGGCGAAGAGCCCGTCATAGGTTTGCATCTTGGCGTCGGTGATCCTCTGGTTGATCTCGACGATTCCCAGTGTGCGCAGGATGTGGAATTGCGCACGCCGCTCGGCCGTGGGAGGACCGGCTGCCTTGCATGGTACTAATGAGGCAGAGCGCCCGCGTCGAGGGGTGGAGAAGCTTGGCGGGCAGCCTCGCTGCCTCTTTCCTGGGGTCGGTAGGGCTGCGCAGAGCTGCCTGGACGCTGCAGCCAGGAAGTCGCCGAGCGTCAATGCCGTGATTGGCACGGCGCGCGGGCGGGAGCGGCGCATGGTGATCGGAGGCGATGCAAAACGTGTTGGAGATCCTAGAGTGGGCCCTCCGTTGGCGGGGCCGGACCGTGGGTCGTCCAGTGGAGGCGGCGTTGTGGGCCTGGCACTTGGGCCGCCAGTTGGGCCGTGGTGGGGCTACCCGTGCTCAGATCCTTCCCAGCGGAAGCATCCAGGAGCTCCTCGTGTGGTGGGGTGGAATCTGCTGTTTGAAATCCTTCTGCCTCTTCCCGCGATTCTTCCCCCAGAGGGCCGGTTGGTGTCGTAGGTTGGTCAGGGGTGGGCCACGCCTTGGCAGAAGCTGACGCAGGGGAAGCAGGGGAGGCGTCACTTTGTCGGGCCAACGGATCTGCCTCGGGGCCCAGCGGCAAAGAGAGGGACCCCACAAAAAGCGGCTGATCCGGCTGGGCAGGAGGAGTTGGTGCGTCGCGACGCGGTGTCTCGATGTCCTCCACTACCGCGTCGGGCAGCTGTTGGTTCGAATCTGTAATGGGGCCCCTTCCAATGACGGTGCCCTGCGAGCGATCCTGGCCCGCGGGGGTCACGAGGGTGGGCTCCACCTCTGCAGCTTCTGATCCTATCGGCCTGGGGATCATAGGCAGCGCAGGTTTGACCGCTTTGTCTTGCAGGGGGCTGGCGTGGGCGGCGGGTACAACGGGCCCCGCGTAGGCCAGGCCATGGCCGGACGATGCGGAACGGGCGGGGCGCCGTTGGCCGCGCAACCATACGTCGGGCATCACAGGTCGAGGTCCAACCAGCAACAATGGCGATGCCGTCAGCACGCTGCGAGCGCGGGTTGCGCGGCTAGGGGAGGTCATCCATCTGCATGCCGTCGGCGCGGCCAGCAGGGGTGGAGCCGGTGCGGCGTCTCTTGCGACCGCGGCGGCGCTGGCGGGCGCGCCTTGTGGGGTCGTCGTCGCGGCGCTCATGGTCACCGCCCTGGCCGTCGTCGGGGTCGTCCGCAGGGGCGGAGCTGCACGGCGCTGGGGTGTCGAGCTCGGCACAGGCGAGCGTGACGGACACCGGGTACGAGAGGGTGGAGATGGCCGGGGCGTCCAACTGGTGGCGCGAGGGGTGCAACTCGACGATCTCCAGGATGGCTTGGCGGCGAATGCGAGCCGGGTCCGCGGTGCGGGCAGAGAGCCGGAACGTGGCGAGGTCGGCGCGGGAGCGCGTGCTCGGGTGCAGCCTCTCGATCCAGCAGCTGCTGCCTAGGATGTGCTCCGCCGTGGAGAGGTGCCAGGCCTGGGCGGGGATCCCGCGGAGCTCAAGCTCAACGCGGTAGTCCAACCTACCGGAGCCGGCATGCGCGAGCTTGCACCATGGACGCAGCGAGAGGGAGAAGCGGGGGCCGGAGATGAAGTGGTCGCCAGCGAGGCGGTCCTTGAGCTCACGGGAGGCGAGGACGATGAGGAAGTCTTCCGGGCGGTGGAGGTGTACAGAGAAGTCGCCGGGGTGCAGGGCGAGGGACGTGTGCAGCAGCTCGGACACCTCTTCCGCGGAGACGATGGGTCGCGTCCCAGTGATGGTGGCCACCATGGCCCGGAGCAGGACGCCCTCCGTCTCCTCCATCTCGATGGAGCGGGCGAGGATGACCCGCACCGGAGCGGACGAGGCCTCGGGGCGATCCTGGGTCTCCATGGGGGGCATCAGCTGTGGTGTGGGGATCGCCACAGTGCGCATCGTCGCCGGCGGCGCGGTCCTCATTGCAGGCGGCGCGGTCCTCGTCGCAGGCGCGTGCGGTGTGCGGATCGCCATGGTGCGCGGCTTCACCGGCGGCGCGGTTCTCGTCGCAGGCGCGTGCGGGGAGTGGTCGCTGGTGCCGGAGCGGCGGCAGCCAGGGCACTCCCTAGATTCATGGTCCGACACGAGGCAGCGGCGGCAGCGGACGTCCCCTGTGCAGTCGCGCACTCTGTGACGCGAGTCCAGGCAGCGGAAGCAGAGGCCCGCCGCCTCCTCGGCCGATGGGCTGCGGTGGCAAGGCGGCGCAGGGTCCGGCGCAGCGGCACGTCGGGGACGGCGACGTCGGTCCTTGCGTCGAGGGAGCTCGAACCCATCCTGGTCGACCTCGGCCGCGGCTCCAGCGCGCTTCTCCTGGTTCACCTCCGAGCGTGGCCCAAGCGAGCTGCGGCCGGCCCCGGCGCACACCA
>NC_058522.1:7755324-7770324 GCF_904849725.1 Hordeum vulgare subsp. vulgare | reverse complement strand
AATAATTGCAAATTTGTGTGTGTACGAGATTAGAATAACTTCAAAATAACTGACATAATTTTTTATTTTTCCTGATCAGAAAAATACATGAAAAAGAAAGGAGGTAGAAATTTTTTAGGATTTATGGTTAAAGAAGAAAAAGAAGAAAACAGGGGTTCTGTTGAATTTCAAGTATTCAGTTTCACCAATAAGATACGGAGACTTGCTTCACATTTGGAATTACACAAAAAAGATTTTTCATCGGAAAGAGGTCTACGAAGACTTTTGGGAAAACGTCGACGTTTGCTCGCTTATTTGGCAAAGAAAAATAGAGTACGTTATAAGAAATTAATCGGTCAGTTGAATATTCGGGAGCAGTAATTTAATCCTTCAAATTTTTTTCTTGTTTTATTATTTTTTTAGTAGTCTTTATAGTAGTCTTAGATTTTTCATTTTGATGAGCCTCACTTTGAGGAATTCATGGAATAATCCATTTTCATGGAATAATGAATTAAGGAAGAAAGGATATGAGTCTACCGCTTACAAAAAAAGATCTCATGATAGTCAATATGGGCCCTCAACACCCATCAATGCATGGTGTTCTTCGACTGATCGTTACTCTTGATGGTGAGGATGTTATTGATTGTGAACCCATATTAGGGTATTTACACAGAGGAATGGAAAAAATCGCGGAAAACCGAACGATTATACAATACTTACCTTATGTAACAAGGTGGGTTTATTTAGCTACTATGTTTACAGAAGCAATAACAGTAAATGCACCAGAATTCTTGGAGAATATTCAAATACCACAAAGAGCCAGCTATATTAGGGTAATTATGTTAGAGTTAAGCCGTATAGCTTCTCACTTGCTATGGCTTGGACCTTTTATGGTGGATCTCGGCGCACAGACTCCTTTTTTCTACATTTTTAGAGAGAGAGAATTAATATATGATCTATTTGAAGCTGCTACAGGTATGCGAATGATGCACAATTACTTCTGCATCGGAGGAGTAGCCGCCGATCTACCTTATGGATGGATCGATAAATGTTTAGATTTCTGTGATTATTTTTTACGCGGAGTTGTTGAATATCAACAACTTATTACACAGAATCCCATTTTTTTAGAGCGAGTTGAAGGAGTAGGTTTTATTAGCGGAGAAGAAGCAGTAAATTGGGGCTTATCGGGACCTATGTTACGAGCTTCTGGAATACAATGGGATCTTCGTAAAGTGGATCCTTATGAGTCTTACAACCAATTTGATTGGAAAGTCCAATGGCAAAAAGAAGGCGATTCATTAGCTCGCTATTTAGTACGAGTTGGTGAAATGAGCGAATCCATCAAAATAATTCAACAAGCTATAGAAAAAATTCCTGGAGGACCTTATGAGAATTTAGAAGTCCGACGCTTTAAGAAAGAAAAGAATTCTGAATGGAATGATTTTGAGTATAAATTTCTTGGTAAAAAACCTTCACCCAATTTTGAATTGTCAAGGCAAGAGCTTTATGTAAGAGTGGAAGCCCCAAAAGGTGAATTAGGGATTTATCTAGTAGGAGATGATAGCCTTTTTCCCTGGAGATGGAAAATCCGTCCACCCGGTTTTATTAATTTGCAAATTCTTCCTCAACTAGTTAAAAAAATGAAATTGGCTGATATCATGACGATATTAGGTAGTATAGATATCATTATGGGGGAAGTTGATCGTTGAAATGATAATAGATAGGGTAGAGGTAGAAACTATCAATTCTTTTTCGAAATCGGAATTATTAAAAGAAGTCTATGGACTGATATCGATTATACCCATTTTGACCCTCCTTTTGGGAATTACAATAGAGGTACTCGTAATTGTGTGGTTAGAAAGAGAAATATCTGCGTCGATACAACAACGTATTGGTCCTGAATATGCTGGCCCCCTGGGCCTGCTTCAAGCTATAGCAGATGGGACTAAACTACTTTTTAAAGAAGATATTCTGCCATCACGAGGAGATATTTCTTTATTTAGCATTGGACCCTCTATAGCAGTCATATCAGTTTTATTAAGTTTTTTAGTTATCCCTTTGGGATATCATTTTGTTTTAGCCGATCTTAGTATTGGTGTTTTTTTATGGATTTCCATTTCAAGTATAGCTCCTATTGGTCTTCTTATGGCAGGATATAGCTCAAATAATAAATATTCTTTTTCAGGCGGTCTACGAGCTGCTGCTCAATCCATTAGTTATGAAATACCATTAACTTTTTGTGTGCTAGCAATATCTCTACGTGTGATTCGTTAAAATAGGATCTTTTTCCTATAAAATCCATTAACTATTTATATTCCTTTTCTTATTTAGTATTTGGGTTGGTAAGTTAAACTAGATAGCTATATGAGTGAAATAAAAAAGCTTCTAAATTTGTAGTAAAAAGAAAAAAATCTCATTTTCTACGTACAAGAAAAAAGTGGAAGTAAACATAAAGAGTGTAAACTCTTTATCCCAAGGTTGATATTTTTTAATTACTCATCATATCTTGAAGCGGGCAAGAATAAAGGATTCACAATATGGAATTCCATTATTAGAATACTCCTAGTTATTACTATAACTTAAAAATTCATAAGAAGAATCCACCAAAAGTTAGTGAAGGGTTAGGAACACTAAAGTACATAAAGGATTAGTAATGGAAAATCTAAAACATTAGAGATTTTTTCCCGTAAAAGGAATCATAATAAGGACTTGCAATTTGTAGAAATTATCAAGTAGTACTTTCTTCGGATTCCGATCCAGAGTATGTTCCCATTCACTTGTTAAGGAAATGGCTATCAAGAACGAATTAACCCTTTATCCATTTTTTCTTTTTAAATACCCCCTTCCCGGGGGAAAGAAGAATAGTAAAAAAGATATGGAGTGCACTAGAAAAAATTTGCATTATTTCCTTCCTCTATTCATGCAGAATTGCTCATGAACTAATACCCCACTCTTTCCATTTATTAATTGAATTCCTATAACAAAACAAGTACCAAGTGTTTTATTCCAAGATTAAGTTATTACTGAACAAAGAAAAATTTGGAATATATTATAAAGGATGAGATCAATTAAGAAGCACTTTTTCTTATTCTAGCAGACGGAATTCCTTTGGTCTAATTTAGGACTTTCAAATCTATTTTATTTTACCTAATTCTATCTATGCCCCAGGGGCTAGGAACAGAACAAAACAGTCCTTTCCTTTTTCTGATCATAGAGAAGCCGTATGAAGCTAAGGTTTCATGTACGGTTTTGAAATAGCGGTGGGAACTGTGATGTTATCATCGACTATGATTATCTAACAGTTCAAGTACAGTTGATATAGTTGAAGCACAGTCAAAATATGGTTTTTTTGGATGGAATATTTGGCGTCAGCCTATAGGTTTTCTGGTTTTTTTAATTTCTTCTTTGGCAGAATGTGAAAGATTACCCTTTGATTTACCAGAAGCAGAGGAAGAATTAGTAGCAGGTTACCAAACTGAATATTCCGGTATCAAATATGGTTTATTTTATCTTGTTTCTTACCTAAATTTATTAGTTTCTTCTTTATTTGTAACAGTTCTCTACTTGGGCGGGTGGAATTTCTCTATTCCCTATATATCCTTTTTTGATTTTTTCCAAATGAATAAAGCAGTTGGAATTTTGGAAATGACAATGGGTATATTTATTACATTAACTAAAGCTTATTTATTTCTCTTCATTTCTATCACAATAAGATGGACTTTACCAAGGATGAGAATGGATCAGTTATTAAATCTTGGATGGAAATTTCTTTTACCTATTTCCCTGGGCAATCTATTATTAACAACCTCTTCTCAACTTGTTTTACTATAAATAAGATAATACAATAATAGATAGTAAGAATATTTTCAACACAAAAGCTCTCCCAAACAAGAGAAAGAAACATATCTTTTTCATAGATATTTAGAATGAATATGTTCCCTATGGTAACTGGGTTCATGAGTTATGGTCAACAAACAATACGTGCTACAAGGTACATAGGTCAAAGTTTCATAACTACCTTATCCCACACAAATCGTTTACCTATAACGATTCACTACCCTTATGAAAAATCAATTACACCAGAGCGTTTCCGAGGGTGAATCCACTTTGAATTTGATAAATGTATTGCTTGTGAAGTATGTGTTCGCGTATGTCCGATAGATCTACCCGTTGTGGATTGGAGATTTGAAAAGGATATAAAAAGAAAACAATTGCTTAATTATAGTATTGATTTCGGAGTTTGTATATTTTGTGGCAATTGTGTTGAGTACTGTCCAACAAGCTGTTTATCAATGACTGAAGAATATGAACTTTCTACCTATGATCGTCATGAATTGAATTACAATCAAATTGCTTTAAGTCGTACCAATCTCCATAATGGGAGATTACACAATTCAAACAATTAGGAATTCGTCTGAAAGTAAAATAAACGAAGAAAAATCTTCGAATTCAAGAACGATTACTGATTACTAAACTTTGATTTTGTCTTTTTGTTATAAAAATCTACTAATTCTTTATTAAACTATAAATAAAAACGAATAACTACTGCTTATTGGAAATTTTTTCTTATTTTAAATCAGACTAGATTTTGATGATATAATATAGTTTATAACTATACAGTTTATACACAAAAAATACCCTAATCCCTTTTTCCTTCCTCGAATCCTTTAGTTTTAGTCAGTTCATGAAAAATTTTATACTATTAATTTCTTTTTATCCATAATGGATTTACCTGGACCAATACATGAGATTCTTATGCTATTTGGGGGATTTATTCTTCTACTAGGGGGTCTAGGAGTAGTATTACTTACCAACCCCATTTATTCTGCCTTTTCGCTGGGATTAGTTCTTGTTTGTATATCCTTATTCTATTTTTTATTAAATTCCTACTTTGTAGCTGTCGCACAACTTCTTATTTATGTGGGAGCCATAAATGTCTTGATCATATTCGCTGTAATGTTCGTAAATGGCTCAGAATGGTCTAAAGATAAGAATTATTGGACTATTGGAGATGGGTTCACTTCACTCGTTTGTATAACTTTTGTTTTTTCACTAATGACTACTATCCCAGATATGTCATGGTATGGAATTCTTTGGACTACAAGATCAAACCAAATAGTAGAACAGGGTCTCATAAATAATGTTCAACAAATTGGAATTCATTTAGCAACCGATTTTTATCTTCCGTTTGAACTCATTTCCATAATTCTTCTAGTTTCTTTAATAGGTGCAATTACTATGGCTCGGCAATAAGAAAACTTAGAAAAAGTAAAAATTATAAGAATTGCAAATCTAAAATAAATAACTAAAGAATCACAATTTTGATTTAGTAAAACCCATCTACTGCCAACAAATACCTCCTTTCTTTTCTCTTTTATTGTGTAATTGTTCTATTGTAATTAATTGAATCGGTTCAATTCTTTGCCCTCATATTGAAATGAATCGAGATTGATAAGGAGTTAGTTAATGATGTTTGAGCATGTACTTTTTTTGAGTGTCTATTTATTTTCGATTGGTATCTATGGATTGATCACAAGCCGAAACATGGTTAGAGCTCTAATATGTCTTGAACTTATACTGAATTCAATTAATCTAAATCTCGTAACATTTTCTGATCTATTTGATAGTCGCCAATTAAAAGGAGATATTTTCGCCATTTTTGTTATAGCCCTTGCCGCTGCTGAAGCCGCTATTGGACTATCCATTCTTTCTTCCATCCATCGTAATAGGAAATCCACTCGTATCAATCAATCTAATTTATTGAATAATTAGACTTTTTAATAATTAGACATAGAATCCTCTAAACAAAGGCGCACATATTAAAATAATATAGAAATCCATACTATTTTCTTAGTATTATTTGAGAATATCCTTTTTTTTAGTAAGTAGGTTATTGCATAGTATTCTTTTTCACTTAAATGAATTTTTGTATTTGTACTTCATTGATATTGCAATATTCAAATTGCAATAATTTATATTGAAAAGACGATAGCCAATAAAATAAATTGGCTAATTCGAAATCGTCTGTACAATTTGTAAAATTCTTTCTTATTGTTGAAGTCCAAAATTCAAGTCTCTTGGCTCTTTTCACGCTTTCTCACAAACGGATTAAAAAATAGATTTTTAATTTTGAAGTTTGGATAAACCATTGCTTCGTCTGGTGTCTACAATACATATGACTCATATAGTACTAATTTTCTTTTACCAGATCGAAAAATTTTATGTTGAAAAGAAAAATTTATAGATCCAATGTCACATTCCGTAAAAATTTATGATACATGTATAGGATGCACTCAATGTGTACGAGCTTGTCCAACAGATGTATTAGAAATGATACCCTGGGATGGATGTAAAGCCAAGCAAATTGCTTCCGCGCCGAGAACCGAAGATTGTGTGGGTTGTAAGAGATGTGAATCTGCCTGCCCGACAGATTTTTTAAGTGTCCGCGTTTATTTAGGGCCTGAAACAACCCGTAGCATGGCTCTATCTTATTGATACGTTACAAAAACAAAAAACTTCATTTGAATCGTCTGATTCCTCTTTACCGAAGAAGCCTGTGCTCGAAATAATCGAGCACGGGCTTTTCTGGTCAAAACGTATCTTGTCTTTATCACTTTATCATGAGTTATTTTCCTTGGTTAACAATACTTGTTGTTTTGCCGATATTTGCCAGTTCATTAATTTTCTTTTTACCTCATAAGGGAAACAAAATCGTTAGGTGGTATACTATATCTATTTGTTTATTAGAATTCCTTCTAATGACTTATGCGTTCTGTTATCATTTCCAACTGGAGGATCCCTTAATTCAATTAAAGGAGGATTATAAATGGATAGATGTCTTCGATTTCCATTGGAGATTGGGAATCGATGGACTTTCATTAGGATCCATTTTATTGACAGGATTTATCACTACTTTAGCTACTTTAGCAGCTTGGCCAATTACACGGAATTCGCGATTATTCTATTTCCTGATGCTCGCAATGTATAGTGGTCAAATAGGATTATTTTCTTCGCGAGACCTTTTACTTTTTTTTATCATGTGGGAGTTAGAATTAATTCCTGTTTACTTACTTTTATCCATGTGGGGGGGAAAGAGGCGTCTATATTCAGCTACAAAGTTTATTTTGTATACTGCAGGCGGTTCTATTTTTTTCTTAATCGGAGTTCTGGGTATGGGCTTATACGGTTCCAACGAACGAGGATTAGATTTGGAAAGATTAATTAATCAATCGTACCCCGCAACCTTGGAAATACTTTTATATTTTGGCTTCCTTATTGCTTATGCTGTCAAATTGCCGATTATACCCCTACATACGTGGTTACCAGATACCCATGGGGAAGCACATTATAGTACATGTATGCTTTTAGCGGGAATATTATTAAAGATGGGAGCATATGGATTGATTGGGATCAACATGGAATTGTTACCTCATGCTCATTATCTATTTTCGCCCTGGTTAGTAATAATAGGAGCTATCCAAATAATCTATGCAGCTTCAACTTCTCTTGGTCAACGAAATTTCAAAAAAAGAATAGCTTATTCCTCTGTATCTCACATGGGTTTCATAATTATAGGAATTGGTTCCATAACCAACATTGGACTCAATGGAGCTATTTTACAAATATTATCCCATGGATTTATTGGTGCTACACTTTTTTTCTTGGCAGGAACCGCTTCTGATAGAATGCGTCTTGTTTATCTCGAAGAACTGGGAGGAATATCTATCCCAATGCCTAAAATTTTTACCATGTTTAGTAGATTTTCAATGGCTTCTCTTGCCTTACCAGGAATGAGTGGTTTTGTCGCAGAATTAGTAGTATTTTTTGGACTAATTACTAGTCCAAAATTTTTGTTAATGCCAAAAGCACTAATTACTTTTGTAATGGCAATTGGAATGATATTAACTCCTATTTATTTATTATCTATGTTACGCCAGATGTTCTATGGATACAAGCTATTTAATGTTCCAAACGCAAATTTTGTGGATTCTGGACCACGAGAACTCTTTATTTTAATCTGTATCTTTTTACCAGTAATAGGAATTGGTATTTATCCAGATTTTGTTCTCTCCCTATCCGTTGACAGGGTAGAGGCTCTCTTATCCAATTATTATCCTAAATAGGTTTGGTTTTTTTTACTAGTCTGCTCTATTAATGCAGAAATAAGTAAAAAAGTATAATTAGATCTATCTCGAATTTTTGAGAACCCTTTGAGAAGGCGCTCAAGGGGTTCTCAAATAAAATATAAAAGTAAAAACGTTCATTTCATGAACGTTTTTTTTTATGTAATCATTTAGGTGTTAATGTAAACGAACCATAACTATGTAAACCTATTCCAAATAGATTGATACCAAAATAACAAATCCAAATTATAAGAAATCCTATCGAAGCTATAAGTGCAGAATTCGTACCCTTCCAATTTGGATTTGTTCTACTATGTAAATAAATTGCGAATATGGTCCAAGTAATAAATGCCCAAGTTTCCTTAGGATCCCAATTCCAATAGGATCCCCAGGCCTCATTAGCCCATACTGCTCCACAAAGAATACCTATGGTTAAAAGGGTAAATCCTAGGCTAATGATACGATAACTCCAAGAATCCAAACGCTCCGTTAATTGATATTTGTAATAATTTGGAAATGAAGGGACAGGGGCGCTTTTTAAAGCACTTCTTTTTGCATAAAAAAATGCAATCTCACTAAAGAAAAATGTTTTATTTAAAACATTTTTTTCTTTTTAGAAAAGAAATGGAAATTATTTCGAAATCTAATGATTAGAATAGCGGCAGATAATAAGGATCCGCACAAAAGAGTTGCATAACTTAATAACATCATACTGACATGCATCATTAACCACTGAGATTGTAGAGCAGGTACTAGTATCGTGGATTGATGCATTTCAGTTAAAAGACCCGACGTGGCAAAGCCTTGCGTTAAAATAGTACTTGGCGTAGTTATTGTGCTTAAATCATTTTTAGAGTTCTGTATTTTAGGAATGGTATGAAGAATATACAGAGCCCTTGAAAGGAAGATCAATGACTCATATAAATTACTTAATGGAAAATGTCCCGAAGAAACCCAACGAGAAACTAAGAATCCTGTTATAGAGAAAAAAGTAACTATCATTCCTTTTTCTGACGAATCACGTAATCTCCCAAGTTCACGAACTAATAAGGTTATCAAATGAATCGTAATCACAATTGAAATCGTTGAGAAAGAGATATGAGTTAGTATATGTTCTAAAGTTGCAAATAGCATAAGGGGAAGGTCCCATTACAAAATTGTAAATTTCGAATTGATTTCTAATCTATTGTATTCCTTTTCAAGAATGCCGCCACTCGGATTCGAACCGAGATGCTTGAGCACTGCTTCCTAAGAGCAGCGTGTCTACCAATTTCACCATGGCGGCTAACTTCAAATAATAGGTAACTTAAAAGAATAATAGCTATTATCTCGGGAATCGTCGATATTGGGAAAGTCCATAAAATTTAGGAACATTAGAGTTTTCATTAAAATGGACTTCGTTTGGTAGTATCGTTTCCATTTTTTTTTTCACAATAAACTCTTGCTTTGCCCAATAGAAACACTGGTTGAAAGAGTTGGAACTTCTTTTTTCTAACTTGCAATTATAGATATAGAACTAATTTTTTCTAATTAATTTATCGTTTAAATTTTGAAAATTCTTTCAATACAATGAAAAAAATCCAAAAGGGTTTCTATTTAATGATGAAATTAAAATGGATAAATAGAAAAGGCTTTTTGGATTTTTGAAAAATTTCTAGAATGAAAGTCTTTATGCTCTTATTAATAAGATTTACTAACCTTATGATTTTGGATAAGATAGGTGGAAGTTGTAAGTCCTATTGTAAGAATACTCCACTTTTCATAATTTTCATAATAAAATATGAGCATTCTATTATGAAAATTATGAAAAGTTCATTGATAGGAAAAGAATACTTAGCACACAGTATACCAAACAAAACTTTTTTTTATTGTATATATAAGAGGGGTTTGTTATAAGAATATTGTACCGAAGTAATTCGACACATAAAAGTACATTCAAAGAAGAATCCAAATTATTAAATAATTGGAATTCTTTTTTGAAAAATCAATTCATATTATTCCAAAATCTTATTATTTGTTTGTTTGTTGCCCAGAAAAACCCTTTGGTTTTGGATGCTCATTACCACTGGAAAATGATCTTGATTTTACTAAAGAATAAGATTGTACTATGGAAAAATAAGTCTTTTTCTTCCAAATTTTTTTACGAATACGCTTTTTTGACATTGAAGTACGTTTTTTTGGAACTGCCATTCAAAAAGGAAATTACTTTTTTCTAGTTGTATGTGAAAGACATCTATTGCTGCAAATCAATCCTTCTTTCTTGTTTTTATTAGTATTTATACTTAGATACTGAAAGATACTGAAATTGTGAATTATTTTTTACTTCATTTTGTCTAATGCGGATAATACAAGAATTTTTAAACATTTTTTCTGTATATATTTTATACTTTGTTTTAATAATATAGAATATATAGAAGGGTTTCCCATTTATATCTATTTATATATTTAATATCTATTTATATATCAAGTATACTCCATATATGGATATTTTTATATCTATTTATATATCAAGTATACTCCATATATAGATATATGGTATGGAAGCCTATCCCCCGGGGGGATAAAAAGAAGGGAAAATTCAAATAGTTAATTAAGCTCAGAATGATATTGTATTGTATTCCATAAAGGAAAGGAATTCTAATCAAAACAAAAAATACTGAGTCTCTTAAACAAGACATTCTAAAACTTAGGTAATTTATAGTCATAAGGACTATTCGATAATTTCTTATAAACATAGATTTTCATTGGAATTCACTCAATCAGTTATGGAACAAGAGAGTTGTTTCATCTTTGTTTTAAAGAAATATAAAAATGAATAGAAAGTAAAAAGTAAAACGATTCCTTTTTTTTGTAAATATCTTTATTTAGATAATAACTAGGTAACGAAGTTATTTGATTAACTTTTTGAATTTAACCAACTAAACCCATTCTTCATTTTTTATTATTTCAATGAGATAAATTTTTAAAAAATGAAGAATTCCAGTATTTTTTCTTATTCTTTTTATTTATTCTTTCAGAAAGAGATAAGAGTTGGTTTGGTGAATCGGAAACAATTTTATAGAAAAATTGAAGTAAAAATCGCAATTTCTTTTCTTATGGAACATACATATCAATATGCATGGGTAATCCCTCTTCTCCCACTTCCAGTTATTATGTCAATGGGATTTGGCCTTATTCTTATTCCGACAGCAACAAAAAATCTTCGTCGCATATGGGCTTTTCCTAGTGTTTTACTCTTAAGTATAGCTATGGTATTCTCAGTTCAACTGTCTATTCAACAAATAAATGGAAGTTCTATCTATCAATATCTATGGTCTTGGACCGTCAATAATGATTTTTCTTTAGAATTTGGATACTTGATTGACCCACTTACTTCTATTATGTTAATACTAATTACTACTGTAGGAATCCTGGTTCTTATTTATAGTGATGGTTATATGTCTCACGATGAAGGATATTTGAGATTTTTTGTTTATATAAGTTTTTTCAATACTTCTATGTTGGGATTGGTTACTAGCTCCAATTTGATACAAATTTTTTTTTTTTGGGAACTCGTGGGAATGTGTTCTTATTTATTGATAGGCTTTTGGTTTACACGACCAATCGCAGCGAGTGCTTGTCAAAAAGCTTTTGTAACTAATCGTGTAGGGGATTTTGGTCTATTATTAGGAATTTTAGGTTTTTTTTGGATAACAGGTAGTTTAGAGTTTAGGGATTTGTTCCAAATCGCTAATAACTGGATTCCTAATAATGGAATTAACTCTTTACTTACTACTTTGTGTGCTTTTTTATTATTCCTTGGTGCAGTTGCGAAATCCGCACAATTCCCTCTTCACGTATGGTTACCCGATGCTATGGAAGGACCCACTCCTATTTCGGCTCTTATACACGCAGCAACTATGGTTGCTGCGGGAATTTTTCTTCTAGCTCGACTTCTTCCTCTTTTCATATCTTTACCTTTGATAATGAGTTTTATTTCTTTAGTAGGTACAATAACACTATTCTTAGGAGCTACTTTAGCTCTTGCTCAGAGAGATATTAAAAGAAGCTTAGCCTATTCTACAATGTCTCAATTGGGTTATATGAGGTTCTTATCAAGCTGCTTTATTCCATTTGATCACTCATGCTTATTCAAAAGCTTTATTGTTCTTGGGATCTGGATCCGTTATTCATTCAATGGAACCTCTTGTTGGGTATTCACCAGATAAAAGTCAAAATATGGTTCTTATGGGCGGTTTAAGAAAATACATTCCAATCACAAGAACTACTTTTTTATGGGGTACACTTTCTCTTTGTGGTATTCCACCTCTTGCTTGCTTCTGGTCCAAAGATGAAATCCTTAGTAATAGTTGGTTGTATTCGCCCTTTTTTGGAATAATAGCTTCCTTTACTGCAGGATTAACTGCCTTTTATATGTTTCGGATATATTTACTTACATTTGGTGGGTATTTGCGTGTTCATTTTCAAAATTACAGTAGCACTAAAGAGAGTTCCTTGTATTCAATATCCTTATGGGGAAAAAGGATACCCAAAGGAGTGAATAGGGATTTCGTTTTATCAACAACGAAGAGTGGAGTTTCTTTTTTTTCACAAAATATACCCAAAATTCAAGGTAATACAAGAAATAGGATAGGATCCTTTACTACGTCTTTTGGGGCTAAAAACACTTTTGCCTATCCGCATGAAACGGGAAATACTATGTTATTTCCTCTTCTTATATTACTACTTTTCACTTTGTTCATTGGATTCATAGGAATCTCTTTTGATAATGGAGGAATGGATAATGGAATAGCAGAGTTAACCATATTATCAAAGTGGTTAACTCCCTCAAAAAACTTTACCCAGGAAAGTTCTAATTCTTTTGTAAATTCATATGAATTTATTACTAATGCAATTTCTTCTGTAACTCTAGCTATCTTTGGTTTATTCATAGCATATATCTTCTATGGATCTGCTTATTCTTTTTTTCAGAATTTGGATTTAATAAACTCTTTTGTAAAAAGAAATCCTAAAAAAGAATTTTTGGATCAAGTAAAAAATATATATACAGTTGGTCATATAATCGTGGTTATATAGATATTTTCTATACTAGGGTCTTTACCCTCGGTATAAGAGGGTTAACCGAACTAACGGAGTTTTTTGATAAGGGTGTTATTGATGGAATTACCAATGGAGTGGGTCTTGCTAGTTTTTGTATAGGAGAAGAAATTAAATATGTAGGGGGAGGTCGAATCTCGTCTTATTTATTCTTTTTTTTATGTTATGTATCTGTGTTTTTATTCTTTTTTCTTTCTTAAGTTAAGGAATTCAAGTCTCTTGCAAAAATAACTATCCTACCCCTTTCTACAATCTCTCTATAATCCTTGTTACATAAGGTAAGTATTGTATAATCGTTCGGTTTTCCGCGATTTTTTCCATTCCTCTGTGTAAATACCCTAATATGGGTTCACAATCAATAACATCCTCACCATCAAGAGTAACGATCAGTCGAAGAACACCATGCATTGATGGGTGTTGAGGGCCCATATTGACTATCATGAGATCTTTTTTTGTAAGCGGTAGACTCATATCCTTTCTTCCTTAATTCATTATTCCATGAAAATGGATTATTCCATGAATTCCTCAAAGTGAGGCTCATCAAAATGAAAAATCTAAGACTACTATAAAGACTACTAAAAAATAATAAAACAAGAAAAAAATTTGAAGGATTAAATTACTGCTCCCGAATATTCAACTGACCGATTAATTTCTTATAACGTACTCTATTTTTCTTTGCCAAATAAGCCAGCAAACGTCGACGTTTTCCCAAAAGTCTTCGTAGACCTCTTTCCGATGAAAAATCTTTTTTGTGTAATTCCAAATGTGAAGCAAGTCTCCGTATCTTATTGGTGAAACTGAATACTTGAAATTCAACAGAACCCCTGTTTTCTTCTTTTTCTTCTTTAACCATAAATCCTAAAAATTTTCTACCTCCTTTCTTTTTCATGTATTTTTCTGATCAGGAAAAATAAAAAATTATGTCAGTTATTTTGAAGTTATTCTAATCTCGTACACACACAAATTTGCAATTATTCATCTACTACTGGAATTTGGATTTTTTTTATCGATGCAAATTGGATTTGGATAGAAGGGTACATTCTTTCTACTATTTTAGATAGAAGAAATGTTTCTTCTATCTAAATATAGTAGAAAGAATTTTGCTGATTTATTTATTGCTATATGCAATTTATGGAATTGATACACCATTTAATTGATATCATTTAGCAAAATGAAACACAGCATAGGCATCCATCTTTTGGCTCGAGAATTTCACGGGATAGAGATATGGTATAAGAAATAGACTATGAAGTAACTCTAAATGAATTGTGGATACATCTGTATCCTTAACATACTGAAACGATTGCCATTATTCGTATCAAACCAATAGCGATTCATACAAGCTAAATCTTCTAATCAATGGTGGGCCAATAATGAATTTTTTTGCATATGTATTAAGACGCTTGGCCTGATTTCGAAATTGTCCAGAGTTTTATATGTTGTTTTCATTGCAAAATGATGGGTCTCCTTCCATAACTTTCCAATTACGAGTACGAGAATTGAAAGACATAAATATTCTAAATTCTCTACGGCGTCTAGTAGATAGATAGAATATTTTCAGGAACAAGAAAATCAGAAGAATCTTTCTCTCTATTCACTATCATTCCGCGTCTTCGACTTCTATTAGTTTCTTTTCTTCTTTAATGCAATAGCTATAGTTTGATATAAGAATCCATTTCTCAAAGTAATGGAAACCATTCTCTTATAGGAAATGGTTCGAAAATCGCTATTCCACCTTTTAGGTATCGTGAAAAGTGATACCTGTGAAGATCGTGCATTTCAGTCAAATTCAGATCCGTTT